>NW_024815141.1:0-2299 GCF_019175285.1 Sceloporus undulatus
ATCAGTTCTCTTTCCCCTGTTGGCCAGAGGTTGGGGCAGTATGTGGGGGTGGTTCCTTGGAGGGACATGGTGTGGCATGTTTTGTTTTTTTAAACATTGACAGCTTCTGTGAATCCATGCATGCCATCAAAGAATCCCCCCCACAGTACCCATGACCCCCCTGCAAACCGACACAAAAGCGACAATGCACAGAAGCTGTCAAAGTTTTTTGAAAACATGCTGCACCATGCTCCTCCAAGGAACCCCCCCCTCCACTTCCCTGACCTCTGGCCAGCAGGGAAAAAGGAACTATTTGACAGTGTGGGAAATCTGAAATCACAAGGAGCTCCATGGAACTGAAAGTGTTGAGAGGGGAAACAGAATGGTAGTTTGCCAAGACCTGTGGGATATGTATGTTCCACCCCTCTGTCCCCTGCCCCTCCTTCCTGGGTGCTGGCTCTGATCACCATTTTCAATTGGTTACAAATTTAAATGTGAACTTTAATGCGAACATGGACAGTCTCAATTGTGGCAAACATAGTGTGAACATCTATTCGGTGTTGAATTGACTGTGCAATCTGAACTGATATAGCGCAAAAACCTGAGTGTAAATGAGGCCTAAGTATATTAGTATGTGAATGAGGGTGGCTAACTGCTCAGCCAACAAGCAAAAGCTAGATTTTCTAGTGATAAGTCATGACACATACATACCCAAGTTGTCCTTCTTGGTTTTAAATCAGCATCTAAAGGGCCAATCTCTTCAAAGTTCCCATATCCACAGCCTGAGGCTCCAGGACCTCCCTACAAAACCACACACAGGTGGGAAAAGAAGAGGAGGGAAAAAATACACATCAGAAAGTATTTTCTTTCTCTCCACAAAAGCCCTTTGTAGACACTTTTCCTTTTTGAAAGTGGGAGTGAGAGGTATCTCTCAGAGTTATACAGTTGAATAATAGCTTAGCCCGAATGTGCTCTCCTCAGAAACCTTGATAACACAGTATGCTGTTTTTCACAAGCAGAATTACTGCACCTGTTGAGATTATCAGTCCTCCATGATACCTCTCCTCCCCAAAGAGAGCTTCAAGCCTTTAGCAGCAGCCCAACAAAAAGAAATTCAGCAGGCATAGGATTTCATGACCTGAACATGCAGGGATGAAAAAATTTTCACTGGCTGAATTCCTGCTTGATCAAAATACAAGTGCCTTCAAGAAACAAACACATCCACAACAGGAAAAGCAAGATCAGCTCCATATGAATGTATCCACCTCCCAGAGCATTCCCAGTCTAGAGGTTAAGAATCTTTTGTTTTCCTGATGCTTTAGACTTCATCTCCCATCATCCCTCCCCTTTGGCCCTGCTGGTAAGAGTTGCAGTTCAACAATATCTGGAGGGCCACATGTTTCTCACAACTGTTTTACATGCCTACAGTCTCATCTGGATCCAGAAATGGCAAAGAGGGAATCACCTGAGTGCAAGATCAAGCCCAGGATTATGTTTGCAAGGCTAATGCACCTGTGTAAAATTCTCTTCTTGAAAGCAGTTGTGAAGAACATGAACCCCCGATGTTATTAGATTGCAGCCACCACAATTTCTCACCATTGGCTATACTGGCGAGGGCTTCTGGAAGCTGCAGTCCAACAATATCTTTTGATAAGAAAAAAGTGAGAGCAGAAAAGGATGTAGCGCCAAATGTAATAAATGTGGGTATAAGTTGGCAATAAACCATTAGTGCAAGAAAATTGTTTAAGCTAAAAAAACCCCACAGATTTGGGGGTACATTTTTTTAACTGTATTTTCCCCCCCAAGCCTGTGGGAAAATGCAGAGTGTATTATACTTGGGAGATGCTGTCCTCTGGATCTTTTTGAGTTTTGTCTGGAAACAAGGCATGATTTCAACCCATTTGATAATGAGAGAACTATACTCCCAGGTCAGGGGGTTGGGTGACAGGATATGCTATAGAGCAGGGGTCGGCAACCTCCGGCCCACAGGCCGGATGTGGCCCACGGAGGCCTTTTGGCCGGCCCCTACCTGCCCCTGCTGCCACCACCGCCGTCGATTGCAGCTTTTCCCAGCTCCCAGGCGCCGCCATTTATTCCCAAAATGGCGGCAAAGTCTCGCACGACCTTCCCCGAGGTCGCGCAAGACTTCGCTGCCATTTTGAAAAAAATAGCGGCACCTAGAGGTGAAGTCTCGCGCAACCACAAGAAAGGTCGCGCAAGACTTCGCTGAGGCCCACTGCAGCCGCCAGAGCCCTCAAACAGGGCTCCGGCGGCGGCAGAGGGCCTCCCAGAGGCCCGTTGCCTTAGCTGGGGTCCTCCA
>NW_024815142.1:0-2299 GCF_019175285.1 Sceloporus undulatus
AGAAGTCTGGAGGCTGCTGTGAGAGGGGAGGAGAAAGAAGAGAAGACAGACCATAGAGGTGAAGTTCAGAAGGGCAAAGAGGAAGTGAAATAACCCTCCGGAAGAGACGATAACGGAAGTATACAGCGGTGATAGTACCATAGAGGAGAAGGCGCCAGAGAGGATCGCTGGAGGACCAGGACTAAATTAAAGAAGGAAAAGGGGAAAAAGGAAAAAAGGGAAAAAAAGAATTATAGGAAATCTAAGATTTGATTAAGGATATTTGAACTGAAATACATCGGGTAAGAGTAAGAGTGTTGATTGAGGGTGGGTGGAAAGAATAAATATAACATAGTTAAAAGAGGTCGTATATATAATAAGTGAATATTTTGAGAAGACTTGGTAAAAGGAAGGAGAAGAAAGGGGAAGGGAAAAGGGGAAGAGGGGAAGGGAAGGGAAGGTAGAAGGAGAGAAAAGGCTTATCTAGGTGTATTAGGGATTTTGGAGAAGTATTAATTTTGAAGGATTCCTTTTTTTTTTTTCTTTCCTTTCTTTCTTTCTTTCTTTCTTTCCTTCTTCATGTCATCCTCAGAGTATTGAAGGTTAGTTTGTTATAGGGGGGGAAAGGGAAGAATTATGAAGTGCTAATTAATGGAATGGTGAATCAATGGGATTGAAGAATTAATTGATGAATTAATTGATGTATTAACTGGGAATTATTTGGAATTAAGTATATAATATCAGGTTATTATAGATTATAGAATATATTATAGACTATTATAGAGGTGAAGGGTTGCAGAATTTTATGAATAAAAGTAAGGATCAGATATACCCGCAGTAGAGAAGTAGGAATTAATTCAGGCTAAAGGATAGAAGGAGGGTGTAAAGAGAGAAGAGTTCTGTATTAAATATAGACTGAATTATAAAAAGTGGGACTTAGTTCTAACTATTACAATTGTTTGGTGGGGTTTGTTATTAATCAATAGAAAAAGAAGATTGATTGGAATAATTAAAGATATAAAAGGAACATGAACACTAGGCATCAATCACTGAAAGCGCAATCCCAGGCCCAAAATCCAAGAAGAAATTCAACTGAAAAAATTAATACACCGGACATGAATCAACTAATCCTAGATAAAATAGAAAATTTGTCGGCAAGTCTATCTGCTAATCTGGCCAAAGAAATGAATAACTTTAAAAAAGAAATTAAACAAGAGATAAGGTCAGATTTGAAGGAGATTAGGGCGGATCTGAAAGAGATTAAAAAAACTGTGGAAAACTTAACGACGGAAATACAAGGAATAAAACAAAGGGTGGACATTCTAGAATTTAGGAGTGAGAAATTAGAAACAGATTACGGAAAACTATTAAGTAAGAGAGATGATGATTTGGATGAAAGAGCCCTTTGGGAACAGAAACTGAAAGAGAAATGTGTTAAAATAAGAGGGATCCCAGAAGATAAAGACGAGAAATTAGAAGAGACTTTAATTGAAGAAATAGCAAAATATTTAGAAAAAGATCCGGTTTTTTTCGAAGACGAAGTTGACAATTTGTACAGAGTGAACTCGCAAGTAGCTAAACAGAGAGGGCTCCTGAGGGACGTGATTTTATATTTTGTTAAGAAACGTACCAGGGATTTATTTTTAACCAAACACAACGATTCTCCCTTCAAATTTAAGGGGGTGGAATTGAAAATATTAAAAGATATCCCAGGGCGTATTCTGAGAAAGAGAAGGGAGTACAATGCCTTAACGACAGTCTTAAGAAGAGAAGGTATTTCATATAGATGGGATCTGCCTGAGGGATTGACTTTTTGGTGGCGTAAAAAGAGAATTAAAATTGCCTCCCCCGAGCAAGCGAGAAGTTTCTTGAGAAGAGTGGATGAACAAAGGAGAGAAGAGGAAAAGGAAGAGGAAGATATTATCCGACAGAGACAAAAGGACGAAGGAAGACAAGAATTTCAAGAAAGTTCAGAAGGTAGTGCGGGCCAATTAAACTTGCAAGAACTTCTTGAAGAGGAAGAGAGACTGAGAAGGGAAGAAAGAGACGAACAGGACAAAGAAGAAGAATCGTTGGAGAATTAATTATTATTGCTCTGGGTGTGCCTATTTGAAAGGCTAAACCCTTGAAGTATATTTTATTTATTTCCAGTGCCTTAATAAAATTTAACTTGATACTTCTATCTAACGAGGTGGTGTGTTAGACGATACATTGGGGTTATAATGGAGAAATTAAATATAATAACGTGGAACGTCCAGGGTTTAAACACCCCCCAGAAGAGAAAGAAAGTGTTTTATTATTTACAAAAACTAAAATTGGA
>NW_024815143.1:0-2298 GCF_019175285.1 Sceloporus undulatus
TCTCTGATGACTCAAATGTTCTTCTGTAAAGAAGGACAATGACAGATAAGACTGAAAATCAGAGTTAAGAGAGGAGAGTGTTACCCCATGATTTAGCCCTCATTAACCCCTCCTTATTTGAGATTAAATTAATAAAGTTGCTGTGAGTAACCCAAGCAAGACCCTTCTGCTTATGCTCCTAAATCCATGGAACGATTGACTTCTTACTCATAGTAGCTAGAAAAGAAGAGACTGGATGCGAAATGCCTTGAGGGAATCCGTGGAAGCAGATAGTCAAAGGCCTATTGAAACAATATTCCATGAAACATGTGCAAAAATAATTTGATTGACAGGTGGCATCTTATCCTGTGAGACTGCCATAGAGTGCTGAGTCAGAGCCCAAGGCATGATGCAAGCTAACAACAGAGGTCACTTCATGCTGTTTGGCACCAGGATGTGACTCACAACCACTACAGTATACAGCTCACATGCAGATTGGTGTGGATTGGATTGGAGTTGTGTGTACAAGAGATGGTGAAGTTGAAGGAACTCAGAGAGGAGAGCTTGCAAATATTTGTATTATTTTGTAACTCAAGATAGATAGATTTTTAGTGTAAAAAGTGGTCAGTGCATTGCCAATATCTATATCTGGATATTTGCTTCTGTACTTGCTATGTTATTGTTGAGCTGCATCTGGGAGTGTCACCCTCAGATTGTGCTGTATATTGGCTTGTGAACACGATAGGAATTCAGAACCAAGAAGGAATGAGAGCCTGTGTGCTAATCCTTTTTTCTGATTTATTTCCTCAAGCACCCATTGCATTCAATTTGGTTTCAGACCATTCTTCCCCCCAGGACACATTCTAAAGAGATTTAAACCCTTTTGGACATTCGGTCTCTGCTCCCAAGCAACAATTACAGTATATATATCTGCCCTGACTGGCTGTTCTTTGAGTTCAGTCCAATTACAAACAGACAGTATGTTTGTTTACGTGGCTAAACACCTCAATGCACTCGCCAACCCCACTTGTCGCAGGAGCTCCTGATTTCTCTTCCCATTTCGAACCCTCAGCAATTGGAATCAAGATCCGCCAAGTTAAAGTATTACCATTATGAAAGTCTTACATCTCTTGACCACTCTGACCTGTTATCTAGTTCTTGTGCATGTGTATGAACACTTACGGGTGTGTGTGTGTATTATGCTTTTCCGCTCAGTAAAAAATAAAAAAACCTATTTCAAATGCCTTTGGAGGTCTGTGTCCTTCCAGGCTTGGTATAGTTCAGCAGAATCCCAAAGTCGCTCTTGCCCCAACCAAACTTTATATCTCCTTTCAGCTAAGTAACAAATTTCTCTAAAAGCATAGCACTTGTGATTCTAGGCTACATAAATATGGGTATAGTGTTATGTCAGGGGGTTGGACTGGATGGCCTTTCTAGTTTCTTTCAACTCTTTGATTCTGTGTTATAGATTAAGGGAAGTAATAGTGCAATTCTGTTCTACTTTGGTCAGACCCTCACTTCGAATACTGTGTCCATTTCTGGTCACCTCAATTCAAAAAGGATGTTGAGAAGCTGGAGTTTATCCAAAGGAGAGCAATAAAAATGGTGAAGGGTTTGGAAACCATCAAGCCCTATGAGGATTGGTTTAGGGCTCTGGGAATGTTTAGCCTGGAGAAGAGAAGGTTAAGAGTGCATAGCCCTGTTCAAATATTTGAAGAGATACTGAGGATGGAGCAAGCTTCCTTTCTGCTGCTCTAGAGCAAAGGACACAGAGCAATCGAAGCAAGCCACAGGAAAAGAGGTTCCACCAAAACATTAGGAGGAACTTCCTGACAGTCAGAGCTATTCAACAGTGGAATATACTCCCTCAGAGCATGCTGGCATCTCATTATTGTTGTTGTTGTTATTATTATTATTATTAATTTCTAAAGCGCTCCTTTTTTGAAGGTCTTTAAAGGTCTTTGAAGGTCTTTAAACAAAGGCTAGGTGGCAATCTGCTGGTGAAGCTTTCAATGTGTATTCCTGCATGGCAAGGGGTTGAACTAGATGGTCCTTGTTATCTGTTTAAAGTCTTTGATTCTATATTTCTAAAGTGGAATCATAGTGTCATGATAATGTAGAATGAAAGGGCCCTCAGTCTTCATAGTAAGGGCAATGAATTCAGCTTCCTTACCCACAGAGGCCACATTCTCGTAATTCTCCATCATCACATCCTTGTACATAAGTCTCTGCTTCTTCGTCAGCAGTTTCCATTCATCCTCAGTGAAATATACCGCCACATCTGCAAAGGTCACCTGCAATAGAAAATAGCCCTCATCC
>NW_024815144.1:0-2298 GCF_019175285.1 Sceloporus undulatus
ACTGAGGGCTGGGGCCGGCAACGTGGCCTTAAATAGGCCTAGGCCCCGCCCATATTGCATGCTGTGCGGAGCCCCTCCTTCAAGGCCACCCAACCAATGAGCAGCCCTGGAGGACCGGAAGCTCCGCACCAACTAGCCCGGCTCCCAGAGCGTCGCAGAACAATAGGATCGCCCCATCCACTCCGCGCACCAATAGGGAGCCAGAGCAAGCCCCAGTGCACACTGGGGCTTGTAGTTCTAGCCGCTTCTAGCGGAAAAACGGTCTGCCCGCCAAGTTGGGCGACCGTTTTTTCTCCTTAACACTCCAACCATCATGTAGTCCTTTCTGCTGGCAGGCTAAAACCTTCCTGTTCAGACAGGAATTAAAAAAAGAATGTTTATAAATGCAACATCCTGGGGATGTTGTATTATTTTAAAGTGTATGATTTTAAGTGGTTTTATCTTTTTTAATTGTATTCTATTTTAAAACAAATCATCCATTTTAATATTGTAGTCGTTTAATTCCTTTTTAACTGACATTTTGTAAGTTTTCAATTGTACTGTGTTTTTAGACTGTAAGCTGCTTTGAATCCCAATTTTTGGGGGAAAGCATGGTACAAATATGATGATGATGATGATGATGATGATGATGATGATGATGATGCCACCGCCGATGAAGATGTATGTACCTATGAGAGGGCCAACATGGCAAATTGGACAAATTATATAGTGGACCCTTGGAATCCACTGGAGTATGGTTCCACGAAAGCCCATGGATACTGAAATCTGTAAATGCTCAAGTTTCATTATATACAATGGCACACTAAAATGGTGACCTTATATAAAATGGCAAAATCAAGATTTGCTTTTTGGAATTTTTAAATATATATATATATATCTTCAAGGCATGGACAGTTGAAATCAGTTGTTGCAAAATCTGTAAATACAGACTGAAGACTATAAAACTTGATTATATTAGTGGCAGCTCATGTTCTGTCAGTGTTTTGGTTAGAATCTATCAACACTACACAACCAAAGGTTCTGCTAGTTCTGGAGGACTACAGTACCCATGATTCAGTGTAACTATGCAGGAGTATTTAGTACCTCGGCACAGTTGCAACCTGCACCCAAATGATTTCATCCTGTGGGGGCAAAGACAACTCCAAGAGGTTTGGGGTTTATGCTCTTCAGGATAGGTAAGCATTCTACAGAATAAACATGGTAGTAACAACCAATGAAATAATTGCTTTGTGTACATGCACACATAGTCTCAAGATATCTGATAGGGCCAACATTTTAAAAGTACTTGTACTGTACAGTAAACACTTCCTGCTCGTTTCTAAATTTCTCTCATAATATCTCCTGCAGTAGGTTGCTCCACCTGTTGTAAAGCAGAGCCATCTTCCAACCACAGTGAAGTAATTTATGTAACACTGACTCACAGAGGCCCACATGGAGATACCACATGGTAGCACAAAAAGTTTATGCACTAGTCCTCAATATTATTCATGTTTGCATCTCACCTGTTGCTAGATAGAAATACCTTCTGATATGTATTGCTGTATGAGATCCCTAGTGAAAAGCAAGTTATAACTCTAGATTAACTGGATTAGAATAACCTAAATTAAATTTCCAGTCATAGCCAGAGTCAATAACTGAATCAACTAAATTTGTGTAGGTGTCAGGGGTAGGCAACCTTTTTGAGCCGGGGGCCGGGTTGCTGTCCCTCAGACAACTGGAGGGCCGAAGTCAAAAAATAAATAATTATTTTTTTAAATTACATATATAAATAAACCAGGACAAATGTAGGACAAAATTTTCAAATGGAAGACACTTTTTTTAAAAAAATGGAGGACACGCGAAAAATTTTTGGTGATTTTTTAAAAAAAAAACGTTAATATAAATGCATGTTTCTGAGGCTTCTATAGACAATTGCCCCCCAAAGGCCCCGGCGGCAATCAGCGGCAGGACCGGGCTGGGGCTGGTCCCAAGGCCTCGCCGGGCCACATCTGGCCCCGCGGGCCGCAGGTTGCCTACCCCTGGTGTAGATGTATCATTCAGCAATTGAGTCAATGAGTTTTCTCTAGCTGGGGCTAGCAAATGAATTTAGGCCACAAAATAAAGGTATCTAGACACAAGGATCACAGTTATTGGAGGAAAGCATCAATCAATCTATTGTGAAAAGTACATTCTTGTGGCCATCAACTTTTCTCATCCACAATTATGTAAATATCGAATTTGTTTGGATTTGTTTATTTTTGGATTTCTAAACCTTTCAATATATGGGGCAAGGTATCTGTCAGATTTTGGCTAAATGGG
>NW_024815145.1:0-2298 GCF_019175285.1 Sceloporus undulatus
TAGCAGAATAATGAAGATTTAATTCTACTGTTAAGCCTCAAAGCTGCACAATGAACAACGTCTTGATGTTTTTCCTTCTTGGATATATTTAGCCATCCAATTTGAATGAATGATGATATGAAAATATTTACCCTGGATTCCATGACTTTGATAGCTGCAACTTGTGAGAATTAGAGGAGTGGAGATTTCAAAGCCACACTAAGAAATGAATGCCCCAATGCTACACATGCTGACCTGAATTCTCATACCTTCGAAGCAACTGTTGAATGGTGGATCCACATGAAGGTGAATCCCTTTGATTCAATGGCATTCTTTCAGTTGGCGTAGTGGACGAGAATCTCTTGATATCTTACAGATGTATAAGTTTGCTGATACAAGCTGCTGGACATTCTTCAAGACCCTGGGGAAAGAGTTGTGCATGTGTGCTATTGCACATGACTGCATATGCACACTTGTGAATTGCACATGAATGTACATGGCATGTGGGTATGGGTGTGTGTGATGCATATGGGTTCTCATGGTTTTGCACACACATTTTGGCTGTCATCCAGTTAGGGACACATACATGTGTAAGTTCTGTATGTGGCCAAAAAGTCACCATTGAAGAATATACGTATTCTGCTGGTATCAATGGAGATGGAGTTGTGCAGCCTTTTGCTTTATATTTGCACTTTGCACTTGCATATTGTACACTGTGTACTGCAGTTTCACACTATGTACTGCTCATTACAGTTGTGTGCTTTATAGTCGAGCATCCTATATTGCATATTGTGGTTTCACATTCTATATTGTGCATTTCGGGTGTGCATCCTAAATTGTGCACTGCAGTTGTAGATCCCATATTGTGTATTGGAGTTTCGCATTGTATGGTCTGTATTACCCTTGTGCATTGCAGTTGTGCATCTTATATTGCAAATCACTGTTGCACATCCTATATTGTACATTATACAATGACAACCATTGTCAATATATGATCCCAGCCAGTAGGATTCAATTCACTGACGGGAGAGGAACCAGATAAGCTAGAGCCAAAATGAACGTTCCCATTGCCCACACTGTGTACTCAGAATTTCCCCCCATGAATTTTGATGGCAAAAGTTAACTAAGAATTTGGGATTTCATCTTCTGAATCTCCACTTCACATCTGGGAATATTGTAATATCTCACATCATCTGAGAGCTGTCAATAAGGTGAGAGCTGTCAATAAGGTGCAGGCTGCAGTTTGAAAAGATTTGGCATGGAGTGGACGCTTTTTGAAAGGACTTGACAACTGGCCAGGTCAACTAAGGAGATTATCGCATGCAAACATAAAGCGACTTATCCCTGCTGGGAAACAGTCGCTGAAGGGATGCAATTGGGAATTTCTGCACGAAAAGTGCTGCCGATGCCACTGGGCCACTGCATCCTGGCTCCTAGCCATGCTCAGCTGGCTGATTTGCAAACATGGGAAGTGAAAAGTGGCAGACTAAGAGCGGCTTGGAGCCGGCAAGCCCCTGAGATGCAGTCATCCGGCAGCATTTTTCATGCAATAATTCCCAATTGCATCTCATAAGCAACTGTATCCTGACAGGGGTAAGTCACTTTATTTTTGTATGAGATAATCTCCTTTGATACCCCTTTTATTCTTCTCTACTCAAACCCAGGCCTTGTCTACACAGGCCAGGATACTCCAGGATATGGTTTATTGAAACCTGGAGAGGACTCCTATACCTTTAATGAGTATATAGAAGAAGGAATTTCAGCAGGTGCAGCTTGTGACACAACCAGGTAAGAATCAACACCTGCTGAAATTCCTTCTTGGATGCTGTGGTGCTCGGAATCTCGAGTCAGCCAATCAGGAGCCAGAGATTCTGAACCAATCAGAGGCCGGCTGGGGCTATAAAAGATTCGGTGGCAGTTGGAAGTCAGAGGGGGTTGGTTGAGTGAGGTTGGGGAAAGACTGGTCCTGAGGAGGGCTATAGTCTTGAAGTCCCTGAGGGGACAGGGTGTTAAAAGAGTAAAGTTGATCTTTTAGACCAAGGGAAGGTCTAAAGATTGGGAAAAGGGGGGCATCTGAAATAAGAGTTGCTAGAAACCTCTACAATTGATTGATTGAGAAACACATTTACAACTGTTTATTATTGACAATCTGTTATTCTGTTTTGTTTATAAAATAAACTTATTTTATAAATTTTATAATCAATCTGCTTGGCCTAAGTGAGGAGTTTTTGAACATGCTACCAACTATATATTTGAGGCCAGAGATTTGAAAATTTGTTGCCTCATCATATAGGAAGAAAGATTGTTACAGATGCATAC
>NW_024815146.1:0-2298 GCF_019175285.1 Sceloporus undulatus
ACGAAGGCTTATTGTAATACAGGATGGAATAAATATAACTCCTTTCAAAGCTCGTTCAATATGAATAAATAATTAGTGCTACCAAATTCCCTTCTAGGGCCCAAGCCCCATAGGCTATCGACACAGTTAAGGTCCGCAACCCATCCCTCTCTTTCCTAGAGTCTGTTTGCAACCCAAGTCCTTCCCTTTGGACTCAAGGAAAACCCCGTTTCCAGTCCCTCAGGAAGACTGCTAACAACCCAAGCCCTCACACTGCCTTGGCTAGAGCCTCCTCCTCAGAGTCCAAAGTCCCAACTGGACTCTTCTCCAACTGACAGCCACCGGTTGGTTTTTCCCTCTTCTCAGCCAGCACCTGATTGGCTGAGCTCTAGCTGCCTTTTCATTGGTCAGCTTGAGACTCTATTCGCCACAGAGCTTTCCCACGCAAACTTATTGCTGGACAGCAGATGGCGCTGTAGGAGAATTTTGCGCATGCGCCAAAAACTCCAGGCTTGCTGGAAAAACGATTGATGGGTTTTAACATGAAATATAGATATAGATATAGATCTATGGATTATATATGATGATAATATATATACACACATACACACACACACACACCACGGAGTGGACCCTTGTTGTAGGCTGGGGTTTGGTTCCAAGATCCCCATTGTATAACAAAATAGGGGATGCTCAAGTCCCATTGACTATAATGAGAGAGCAAAATGGAGTCCGTAATAAAAACTGGAAAATCAAGGTTTGATATTTTATATTTATACTGTTGTGGAACTTTTTCTGGCTGCGGATGCTATAAAAATCCATGTTTAAGAAGGGCAGACTGTATAAGTATAATATATAGAAGAATATATAAGTACATATAATATTATCAAAGTCAGTCCTAGTTAGGAATCAGAGAGTCCACACAGGAGAGAAGCCATACAAATGCCAGCATTGTGGGAAATGTTTTTCTATGAAGTCAAGCTCCTTCACCTCCCTTGATCTTTTTAGGAAGGAATTAAAGACCTTTCTCTTCCAACAAGCTTTCGCCCATGTGCCCTGATGACATGCTGTTCTCCCCTGATATGCAATGGTTCTGGCTAGCTAGTTTGTCTTCTTTGGTTTTAACGCTTGTTGTAGATTTTATAGTGTTTTAAAGTATTGGGTTATTTTTATGATGTTTTTATACTGTATGTTTTTATATTGCATATTGTGCTACATTTTTTTCCTTTGCTGTTCCCTGCTTTGATCTATTTTTGGAAAAGTGGGTTATAAATAACAATTATTATTATTATTATTATTATTGTTGTTAGTGACACATCAGGAGAGAAGCCACACAAACCCCAGGAGTGAACTAGCATTGTTTTTGTCAGTAAGGAATGCAAAAATTATATTTCCAGTCCAGAAAAGGCTTTGTGATTTTGCTTTTACGGTTTGTCTGTCTAAGTGTCTGTTTATGTTTTAAAGTTATATGTTGTTAAGATTAGGTTTTAATTACTAATATTAAAGATAATGGCTTTGGGTTGTAAATTTGGCTCACATATTAAAACATATTATTTTAACACACCATAAATCCTATCTATCTTAACTCTATTCTAAACCTAAACCTATAACTCTTATAACTCTTATGGCATGAATCCCTAAATGAATAAATGCATGAATAAAGGGATTCATGACATATTGTGACTTCAGGCTGGTGCTCCTTACCTGAATGAGACTGACCCATTGCAACCTGAGGCTGATGCTTCTTGCCTGAAACGCTGAGACTGGCCCATTGTGATCTCAGTCTGATGCTCCTTGGATGAAGGATTGAGACGGTACTATTGTGACTTCAGGATTATGCTCTTTACCTGAAGGGTTGAGACTGGCCCATTGCAACCTCAGGCTGATGCTCCTTTCCTGAAGGATTGAAACTGGACCATTGTGATCTCCGCCTGAGGTTCCTTGCCTGAAGAATTGAGATGGTACTATTGGACTTCAGGATGGAGCTCTTTACTGAAAGATTCAGACTGGTCCAATTTGAACTCAGGCTCATTATGACTTCACGCTGATGCTCCTTGCCTGAAAGACTGAGACTGGCCCATTGCAACCTCAGGCTGATGATGCTCCTTGCCTGAAAGATTGAGATGGGAGAATTGTGACTTCAGACTGATGCTGTATACCTGAAGGATTGGGACTGGCCCATTGCATGTCAGAAACAGTGTATAAGGGTTCTGTCATAAAGAGTAAAAATATTAGGGTTTGATTCTGAGAGTTAAAGTAGGAGTTATAGTTGTAGTTCATAGTAGGCAGTGTAGAGTGATGGGTTATAGAAAGCATGTA
>NW_024815147.1:0-2298 GCF_019175285.1 Sceloporus undulatus
TAAGGCAACTTTGTGGCCTATGAACATGCACACAAGTAATAGTAGTGCACTTCACTCTATTGTAGGCCAGTACTAACAGCAGAAAAGCTACCATTCACCCATCCCACCCACCCCCATCCCCAAAATTCAATCCCATCAACATGCATTAAAAATCAAAGCATGACATCCTGAAAAAGCACTCCTCAAACCTACCTTAGATTTCTGGGGAGAAACCTTTCTAGGTGTTTTCTCTTCTTTTGGTGAAATTGTCTTTCCTTTTGGAATCATGCTTTCTTTACTAGTACTTTCTCCTTTTCGAGTCCCATTTTCTATTTTAATACTCTCTGCTTTTTGCTTCAGTGCTGATAACTTTGAGCTTGTCTTTGAGGCCAACATCTTGGTCTCCAAATCATTTCTCTCTTTACTAACAGAGGATTCTGGATGAAGAGTCAATGTTCTGGTGCTATCCAAGTGAATCTGTTCCATTGTAGAAGAAGGTCTTGATTCAAGAGTTGAAATGGTATGTTTCACTGGGAAGAGAAGAGAGTCTTAGGCATAAAACAAATGCAATGATCCTGTAAGCTAAAAATCTATTATTTGGGACAAGAATTACCTTTGTGAACTTGTTTATTTTTTTGTGTTTCATCTGGACTAGTTTTGGTTGTTGATACCGTCTGTTTCTCTTCTGTATCTTTTCGAGGCTAAAGTAGTAAGAACAAAGTGAATGTTCTTGGCTAGACACTGTGTTAAAATTCTAAGTTATTTTTGCAACTGAATTTAAGCATTCAACTTAAATTTAAACATTCAGTCAACCAAATTAAGAGAAAATGACTTGCCACTGATATCTTTACTTTTACTCCCCTCTAGCATATACTAAGGCTATCAACCAACTGCCCAAACCTGAGTAGGCTGACAATTTACGTATGAAAGCTCATATGGTGCTAGCACATGAAACGGAATATGGCCAAGGTCAAGCTATACAATACTATATGTTCATGCTTCTCATGCTATCTAACATGGGGAACCAGCAATTGTATTTTCCTATATGCCATGGACCAGTGCAATATTTATGCCCATTGGCAACAACTGATTCTTTATTAACTGGAAACTTTCTGCTGACCAGCAGCCAGACTCACAGATCTGCACTGATCCATAGACCATATCATGCTGTATATCAGCAACAGAGAAGCCATAAAAGAAAAAAATAGAAATGTTATAGGCCATCTCCTGAAGGTGCATGGACCACTTTTAGGACAGTGCCCAAGATGGACACCATCTCCTTCTGTTGAATGTCACTTCACAAAAGCACACTAAGTATTTTTCCCTGTTGGTCTTTCCCCTCATAGACCTTTGCCACTCCCTTGCAGCTCAGAGCAAAGTGGGATAACATAGATATGCTCTCAAAGATTGCTGAACAACAACAGTTCCAGTCAACCAGCAGAGTAAAAAAGAAAAAAAGGCAGCAAATAGAGAAAAGGAGTCTATTCATTAGCTCTTCTCTGTTGTTAACTGCAGTCTCCTATTGACTTTTCCCTTATTCCACAGCCCTTCATTTATATAAAAGATACCATGTAGAGAAAGCAGGTAAGGGATTGTTCAGGACATATATTTTCAACTGGAAACAGTTCTTTAAAACAGATCTTTCATCAAGCTATAACTCAGTCTGAATTTTTAAAAGTTTCTATGTATTACGGAAAACCATACGATTTATTGAAATTATTATTATTGTACCAAAAGAACATAACATGTTACCTTTTTCTTTTTTGGTATTTCATCCAACATAGCCAGAGTTCTGGCAAATTCTTCATCTTCATGCAACTGTCTCTCCACCTGTAAAGAGTGTGCATGCAACACATCACTTAACACAGTTACACTACATTGACATTGCTGACAATCAGAGATTTACAAAGTCTGCAAACGAAAAGTGATAAAGTGCTAAAAGTGTTGCCAAGCTTCTTAATTCTCTGGGTTGGGATATTAATCTCAGCTGTTTGTAATCCTTGCCTAGATATTGAGAAAGCATTATTGTTCCCCTCCTGGTAAATTCTTCTTGATCACACTTCAATTTTAATCCAATTTAGGGTTATCTTCCCTTCCATACACCCATTTCCTTCCATTACCCCTTCTCTTTTTGCCTCTTTTTTCTCTGCTCCTCCTTGCTACAGTAGTAAGCCAGCCATCAAACCTGCTGAGAAACATTATCAGTACTCCCCATGGATTCCTGAGAAAACAGGATTTCTGGCACCTGGATTGTGCCTCAGTAGTATGAAAGGAATGAAAACAAAACTTGCAAGTGGGTGGTAAAGCAAAGTTTAATGG
>NW_024815148.1:0-2297 GCF_019175285.1 Sceloporus undulatus
TATTTCTTATACGTTTAAAACATTTTAGCACTCGTAGCTCATTTAACAAAAAACTTTCCTTTTTAAAAGCTTTCTGGAATAAAAAGGCCTTTACTTGGCGATGGAAGGGCAGCAGAGAGGTTCCAGGGGCAAGCACTGAGAAGACCCTCTCTCATGTCCCCACCAACCATGCTTGTGATGGTGGTGGTGGGACTGAGAAAATGGCCTCTCCTGGTGATCTTAGTCCTGGGCAGACTCATATAGGGAGATACGGTTTGCCAGATAGCCTGGTCTTAAGGCATAAACCCTAAATAAGAAGTGTTTATAGACCTAATAAACTTTTAGAAGATGGTGTACAAAAATGATAATGAATATCAATTAAAAATGTCATGTTGAAAATCAACATTAAAATTTCAAAACAGCAACAATGATGACCAGATAACAAAAACAATAATAAACTGAAAGTAATAAATGGTCATTTTAATATTTCATTTTAATCAGTCAGTTTAGCATAAAATCTGAAAGAGAACCACACGAGGAACATAATAAAGTCTAACCTAATCTCATAAATAAAATCTGTGAAACAGAAATGTTTTCAAGTCTGGATAAAACGAAGTAAGGAGGGATTAGCTGTATCGCCTAAGGAAGAGAGTACCATAACCTTGAGACAACCACTAACAATGTCCTATCTCTGTGTCTACAGCACTAGCATAAACACGCGTACTTCTACACACTCAATACAAAGCTTCTGCAGCTGATCTTAATACCTGGACATGGACACATTCATATTGGCATAGGCCAGGAGTAAGTATAATGTGGCTTTACTGCTTAGGACGCACGGGAGTAGTGAACTAACAATATCTGGAGGGATGCCATTTGCTCATCCCAGTCACAGTGTCAGTCACTTCTTAATTTATTATTTGTAGTAATAGTAATAGTATTCCCCCCTGTCTTCCAATTATGGGATTCAAGGTGGCTAATGATGTATTTAAAACAATACAAAAACATTAATAAAAGTATAAATATAAGATTTAAAAAACAATTTAAAAATTCATGAAGTTGAAACACTAAGCACTAAAAATATTAAAATATATTAAAAGATTATAAGACAATATGTTGTTAACTGCCTTCAAGTTGACCTAAGCTCATTTGAGAGACCATATCTCCCCATACAAACCTGCTAGACCCCTAAAATCTTCCGGACAAGGTTTTCCCTTAGTCCCACCACCATCAAAGGCTCACGTGGTGAGAAGACGAGAGAGCGCCTTTTCTGTAGCTGCTCCTGCTCTCTGGAATGCCTTTCCATGAGAAGCAAGGCTGGTCCCCTCCCTGCTTGCCTTTCATTAGCAAGCAAAAATGGCTTTATTCAGGCAGGCTTTAGATTTATAATCATGTGGTGGGGTGGGTGTTTGTTATATAGGGTGATTATCATGGTTTTAGAGTGGGTTTAATGTCTGTAATATTATATTGTTTTTAGATGATATTTTTTCATTGTTTTACTGTAATATATTCCTAGAATTTTTATTTGTGAGCTGCCTTGGGTCCCTTTCAGGGAGAAAGGCAGGATAGAAGTCAAATAGATAGATAGATAGATAGATAGATAGATAGATAGATAGATAGATAGATAGGTAACCCTGTAAATGAGACAACTCCAAGACCCCCTGTCCTTATGTGCTCTGCTTAAATCTTGTAGATTCATGTCTGTGACCTCCCAAGTTAAGTCTGTTTTATGGTCTTCCTGTGTTTCTGCTATCCTCCACCTTTCCCAGCTTTATTGTCTTTTGTAATGAAGTGTGCCTTCTCATGATATGGCCAAAGTAAGACAGCCTCAATTTGATCGTCTTGGCTTCTAGGGGTATTTCAGGTTTGATCTGTTCAAGGATCCATTCGCTTGTCGTTTGGGCTATCCACAGTATCCGTTCTGGACCCCACCCCCCGCATGTAAGGCAAATCCCGCATGTACTCAAGCCCCATTTATTTGAATGGGGCATGCTCCCGTGGCACACACCCCATTAATCTTATTAGCGGTCACCATCTACGTGACCTCAAGTTCGCATATGGCGAGCCCACACGTGTCACGGGTGTGCCGTATCTTCAACACTCTTTTCCAGCACTGCACTTCACATGAATTGATCTTCGTTAGATCCACTTTTTTCACTGTCCAGTTCTCACATCTGTACACAGTGATGGGGAAAACCATGATTTGAATGATTTTAACTTAAGTGCTCAATTGTATTCCTTTGCTCTTTAGAATCATAGAGTTGGAAGACCGCAAGGGCCATCCAGTCCAACCCCCTGTCATGCAGGAACTCTCAGTC
>NW_024815149.1:0-2297 GCF_019175285.1 Sceloporus undulatus
CCTCTTCAGGGATGAAGGCAACACTCAGAATCCCCTCTTTGGAGCCATTCTGACCAGGGGATTCTGTCAAAGAGGAAGGAGTCCTGAGAGAATAAGTAATGCATCCTCTTCAGGAATGAATGCAACACCCAGAATCCCCTCTTTAGAGCCATTCTGACCAGGGGATCCTGGGGAATGCAGTCTGAGAGGAAGGAATCCTGAGTGGAAGAGCAATGCCTAATCTTCTGGGATGAAGGCAACACTCAGAATCCCCTCTTTAGAGCGATTCTGACGAGGGGATTCTGGGGGATGCAGTCTGAGAGGAAGGAGTCCTGAGTGGAAGAGCAATGCATCCTCTTCTGGGATGAAGGCAACACTCAGAATCCCCTCTTTGGAGCCATTCTGACCAGGGGATCCTGGGGAATGCAGTCTGAGAGGAAGGAGTCCTGAGTGGAAGAGTAATGCATCCTCTTCTGGGATGAAGGCAACACTCAGAATCCCCTCTTTAGAGCCATCTGCACAGGGGCTTATGGGGATGCAGTCTGAGAGGAAAGAGTCCTGAGTGGAAGAGCAATGCCTCCTCTTCAGGGATGATGCCTCCTCTTCAGGGATGAAGGCAACACCCAGAATCCCCTCTTTAGAGCCATTCTGACCAGGGGATCCTGGGGAATGCAGTCCGAGAGGAAGAAGTCCTGAGTGGAAGAGCAATGCATCCTCTTCTGGGATGAAGGCAACACTCAGAATCCCCTCTTTAGAGCCATTCTGACCAGGGGATTCTGGGGGATGCAGTCCGAGAGGAGGCCTCTTTCTTCCTTTGGGACGTTCATAGTCCGCTGTCCATATTCAGTCCACTCCAAACGTCCAAGGTCTTTTTATGGGAAGGGTCGCCTATCCATCATCCCCTAAAAGCCCAGAAGAGGGAGGAGGGAGACAGGCCCACTCACTGTCCCTTCTGCCTCACTCAGATCCTGGCCCTCTCTCCCTATTCAGCCCCTTCCCTCCCTCTCTTTCCCCCAATGCCACTTTCCAAGGCAAGGTCCTTCTGGTTCTGGTTTTGGAAGCCCAGCTGCTCTTCCTTCCAAAGCTGCCTTTGTCTGTAAACCAGGAAAGGAGAAGGGAATCCCAGGGCGAAAGGGAGGCGGCAACTTTATCGTTATCATTGTTATTACCCTCCATACTCAGCTCCCTTCCTTCCCCCAAATGTCAGAGGACTTTTTCTGGGAGGGGTCGCCTATCCCATCATCCCCAGAGGCCCAGAAGAAGAAGGAAGGGCCCACTCACCTCCTCCTCCTCCTCCTCCTTGGAGAACCCGAAGCAGAGCCCCCTCCCTCCCACTTCCGCCAGGCAACGATTTCGGCACAAAGGAGGAGGAAAGGGGCGGGGCCAGAGCCCTAAAGAGGCCCCACTTCCGCCCGGCCCAAAAATGGCGTCCAGCCATAGAGAGGACCCTTGGAGGACTCTGAGGGAATGGCGCCCGCAAAAGCCCCGCCCAGAAAATGGGCTCCAAAACCAGATTAGAGAGAGAGAGAGATTATTTAGAAAGATCTCTATCTACATTTAGGTTTATAAAAGTACTTATACACACACACAGAGAGACACAAAGTCTGCCCCTATACAGTACTTTATACAATGTATTCTATGCTTAGTCTATATAGATATATGAATGTAAACACAAACTCTGCCTCTGTACTGTATACTGTACACTTTATTCTCGAATCATAGACTCATAGATCTGGAAGAGGCCCCAAGAAGGGCCCTGATCCAGTCCAACCCTTTTATTCTGCCATGCAGGAACTCTCCATCAAAGCCGCCCCATTGACAAATGAACATCCAGCCTCCTCTTAAAGGCAGCCTCCAAAGAAGGAGACTCCATTACACTTCGAGGCAATGTCTTCTACTGTGGAACAGCTCTTACTCTCAGGAAGTTCCTCCTAGAGTTTCAGAGGGACTCTCTTTTCCTGGAGCTTGCCATCCACCAACACATGAGCCGGACCTTGACATTTGCACCCGGATCTCTGGAAGGTCTCTCTGCTCATCATTATGTTGGTGACCACCTTCACTGTCCCCAGACTTCTCTGGGGACATGGCGGTTCACGTGGGGGGCTCTGTTGCCACTGACAGCAACCCAGGGTTCAAGAGCCACTAGGAACCAGCCTGGAGCCTCGGCCCATGAGGCTGGCCAGAGGAAAGACCAGCTGCAAAGGGCACTTGGGGAGCCAGTCCTCTGGAGATGGAGGCGGGCAGGCTGCCAAATAGAAGACCATTTCTTCAGCTCCAAGGAGCCACTTTTTGGCCACAATCCAAAGGCAGGAGGGGGG
>NW_024815150.1:0-2297 GCF_019175285.1 Sceloporus undulatus
CTCCATAAGAGCGAAGGAAGGCCTCATGGCGTGTCTTGTCAGATAAGTGGTGGTGTCTCCGCCAATGGCGCTCTAGTCGTTGCGCAGCTTGCTTCATTTTTCGAAGATCTTGAGTATACCAAGTTTTTTTGTTAGAAGCGAGCTGCTCAGGAGCGATAGTGCCTATAGCCTTGGTAAGATCGTTATTCCAGATATCAACCAGGGTATCAACAGAATCACCGTCATTCCCAGCCATAAAACCCTCTAGAGCTTCTTGGAACCTTTTGGGTTCCATCAGTCTTCTAGGGTGGACCATTCTAATAGGTCCTCCACCTCCAAGGGGGGTCTGGATAGTAGACCTCAGTCCCACCTTGACCAAGTAATGATCCGACCATGACAGGGTGGTAGTTTGAATTACCTCTGCCCACGGATGTTCCTGATCTGTAGTAAAGACCATATTGAGTGTATTACCAGCACAATGTGTTGGACCTGAGACTATTTGGGACAGGCCCATGTTAGTCATGGAAACCATGAACTCCTGAGCTGCGCCTGTTAGTTCTTGTGAGCCAGCCTCAAAAGGGATGTTGAGGTCCCCCAGGACAAAAAGCCTGGGAGACTCCAACACCAGTTCCAAGACCAGCTGTGTCAGCTTGCCAGGGAGTCTGTTAGGCTACAGGGTGGATGGTGGTCAGTCTTCCGGATAGGTTTCCTAGTCAAGGTGATGGCACATCTATGGACCACAGCAACTCCTCCCCCTCACCCACTCTCCCTCACCTGTTCCTTAACGGAGAACCCAGCTGGGAGGGCCTTAGCCCAGGTCACGCTGCTATCATCTCCCAGCCAGGTTTCCGTAAAGCAGGCCAGGTCGGCTTTTTCATCCTCTAAAAGATCGTATATTATGTGGGATTTGTTTTTAACCGACCTGGCGTTGTAAAGGAGCAATGTGAGGGTTTGTGGTATGGTTGGGTTGACCCACGGTTCTTTTGGGCTAACAGGGTGAGTGGAAGGTGAGATAGATTTTAAGGATCAATCTCGTCTTCCCTTATGTTTCATCCTCGCCCTGTTAACACTATATCTCCCATTGCCCCACACAGTACTAATTGGTATAATGCCGCAACAGTCCATTCTATTAGCATTCTCTCTATCTATAGTGTCAGCTCCCTTCCCTGCCTGATCTTCACCCATCGTCAGATATAACAACAGAGGTAATATCGATATTTGGAGAACCCGACTTAGTAGATGTGTTAGAGAAACATTCCCAACATGTCCATTTGAAAGGGGAGTCCTTGAGTGAAGACACAGGAAACCGAAGTGTCCATAGCAAAACGCAGTTTATTTGGCCAAGACGACAGCACGCCAGTAGATGGCGATGAAATTGCCGGCGCAACTCCTTTCCATTTCTCAGTGTCATTTATACACCAGTATACATTGTTACAAATTTTCACAGATGCAATTCTCAGTAATTCAGCAATTCTTATGCCAAACCCTTTTGATTGGCTTATTAAATGGCAGCAGTTAATTGGTTGCATGCAATTTACACGCGCTGATCGCACCACTTTCTCATGGCTCTCTGCATCTCAGAGCACACTCACTCTGGTTTCCTGCTACCTTATTTGGTCTGTTAACCTCTAGGCCTTGAAGCAAGCAGGTTACAGAAGCAGAAAGCAATGGTTACTCCATTTTCATTCTTCTCAGATGGTACCTAGTCTGAGTTCTAATTTTCAAAGAAACCATTTCAGGGATATAAGCAAATCAGTTTCGCTTATCTCGTTTCCTGTTAATTAGCTGTTTAATACAGTTCCAGTTCTCCAATAATATTTCAAGGGTGGTAGGGGAAGGTAGGGATAGATATTATACTTACACCACTTCCTAGTTATATGATAGTCACCATTTACAGTCCAATATGATGTAAGGTCAGGACTTATTCTACAGATTAACCTTGCTTGTTCGTTGGGGAGTTCTCCTTTTTCTGTACCTTCAAAGTTCACTGCACAGAAGGTATTCCGACGCTGGCATCCTGGATTTCTGGGGGCAAACAGAGGGCAAACTGGCAGGCCGGCTTTTTAAAGAGCACCGCTCCCACCAAATGTAATTTTTTTTCTCTCTTTCTCGTTGCGCAGACGAAAAATTGCGGACCAAAAGACGCGGAAATCGATCGGTTGGGTTGATTTCCGTCTCCTTCATTACGCCGGCGAAGTGACCTATTGTGCCATAGGTGAGATATTATTTCGTCTATAAATATTGGTCATATATATATATAAACAAATATACAAATAAATATAAAATAAATATAAAAATTATATAAATATAAGTATAAA
>NW_024815151.1:0-2297 GCF_019175285.1 Sceloporus undulatus
GAGTTCTGTCTTTACCACCTTCTTAAAGATTTCTAGAGATGTAATAAGGCGGGTCTCTTCTGAGAGTCCATTCCAAAGTTTGGGGTCAGCTATTCTAAACGCCTTCAGGGAAGTAGAAACATGTTTGGATGATGGTATTTCCAACAAATTCTTGTTCTAAGGTAGGACAGAAAAATAGAAAGGAAAGGCTTACTTGCATACCTTCTTTCCTGACCCATCTGACTATAGTGTAAATCACTCCTTTGTGCTTCACAAGGGAGAAGAGCAATCAGAGATTCATTAGCTGTTCATTGTTGTTAACTGCCCTGCAGTCATCCCTGACTCAAGGTGGCCCTATGGATGAGACCTCTCCAAGCCCTCCTGTCCTCCACTGCTCTGCTTAAGTCTTGTAAATTCATGCCCATGTCCTCCATGATTGAGTCTATCCAGCCCCCTCTCTTTCTAGTGCCCTCCACTTCCCCTAGCATCATTATCTTTCAATTTAGACAATGAGGAAATCAAAATAGTTTTAAAATTCCCATATTTTAGATCAAACACTGGCCAGAATGGAGACTTCAGTCAAGAAATCAGAAGACTCTATAAAAACTAGACAACAATAATCAACTAGACATTAAAGTTAGAATCATCCAATCAATTGCATTCCTCATCAACATGTACAGATGTGAGACCTGAATAATGAAGAAAGCAGACAAGATGGAAATTAACTCTTTTGAGATGTGGTGCTGGAACATAGTGCTGAGGATTATTGGTGCAAATAGCTGTCAAAATTCTTCTTGTCTCTGGAGAAGGAGGGGAAATATATTTATTGTTCTCCCCACAGTGAAGTATGATAAAATTAAAATGTTTTGTCTCATACACAGATCTTCTGGGTGATTTTATTTCCTCAGTACTAAGTTGTGCAGTTAAACAGAAGGGATACAATTGAATTGCATGGGTCTAGTTTTGCTGCTGCTGCTATTCTGTGCCTTCAAGACATTTCTAACTTTTGATGGCCCTAAGGCAAACCTATAATAGGGTTTTCTTGGCAAGATATGTTCAGAGGGGGGTTGCCATTGTCTTCCTTTGAAGTTGAGAGAGTGTTAAGTCTGTGCGATAGCACAGACCCCTGGAATGGGCCTGCCGCATTATGAAAGGGAGTGGAATGGGAACGGGAGGAGGCACAGAACATATCTCACTGCACAGGAGAATGTTGCCACCACCGCTGGAAGTTCCCATTCCATTCTGGATGCATTCCCCAGGGGTCAATTTTCAGGAACTGTTTAGAAGGGTTCCCAAAAATCAGCCCCTAGAGAACACATCTGGAACGGAATGGGAACTTTCAGCAGTGGCGCCGTTCTCTTGTGCAGTAAGATACGTTCTATGCTGCCTCCAGTTCCCATCCCGCTCCCTTTTGTAACGCGGCAGCCTGTTCCAGGGGCCTGTGCGATAAACTTGTGTGACTTGCCGAAGGCCTCACAGTGGGTTTCTGTGGTCTAGCTTGCCCGGTGCTTTTTGGGGCCATCTTAGATCTAATAGATTTAATAATAAAGGCGGACTTGTACATACATATTGACAATGAGATGTTGAAATACTGTGTTGTTTTTGTTGTTGCAAATGTCTGGATTCAAAGTTATCAACTCGAAAACAGAAAATGTCACACAAAGGAAGGGGGAAGTATCTTTTATGGGAAGGCATCTTTTATGGGAATATAGTAAAGACAAGCTGGGATCAGTTTTCCATTTCAGCTTTTTACAGAAAGGATCTTCATAGTACCTGGAATACCAGCAGCCACAACAAAAAATCCCACAATCTTTTAATAAGAAAACCCATTACATTTCAGACCATACAGCAACTTTTAAGTTCACCTCACCATTCTGGATTGTGGCCAGAAGAGATGCACATATACCAAGAGAGAGAGAGAGAGAGAGAGAGAGAGAGAGAGAGAGAGAGAGAGAACAAATTCATACATTTTAATAAAGATATAAAGAATTATTAAATATTCAGGAAGGGAATCAAAAGCCATGAAAGATCCCCACTTCACCATTATCCTTCCTTGTGGATGGGAGAAAAGTTAAATGTGTTCTAATGTTTGAACATTATAGAAAAGTACTTTGGCAATGGATCAATCATAAGCTATTATTTCTCTGTCTCTCACAGGGCCATGTGTGCATCTCCAAAATGCACAGTCTCCCCAGATGCCTGATCTGCTAGCACATCTGGCCTCAGAAATGTAATTGTGACTGTAGTCTGCCTTGTGGGATTTAGACTAATATGTTTTTCTCAGCAGGAGCACAAAAAGCTTCATGCAAAAAGAAAAG
>NW_024815152.1:0-2297 GCF_019175285.1 Sceloporus undulatus
GAACTTCACAACAGTAAGAGCTGTTTGAAAATGGAACCCACTTCCGCGGGGATGTCCCATTTCCCCTTTACTCTTTCTGGTGTCAATGGAAGTGCTAATCTCGGCAATTAAAGGGAACAATAAGATTAGAGGCTGTAAAAAAGGGGAAAGCGTATTGAACTTGAAGGTCTTTGCAGACGATGTAGCCTTAATAGTAGAGGACCCTAGCTCCTGTATAGAAGAAGTCTCAAAGGAACTAAAACAGTTTGGAGCCTATTCGGGTTTAAATATAAACAAAGACAAGACCGTCATGTTAACAAAGAACATCCCCCCCAATGAAATAGAATTAATAACCAATTTATCGGGATTTAAAGAGGAAAAAAAGATCAGATACCTAGGAATCTGGCTGACAAAGGATAACTTGAAATTGTATGATAATAATTACTGTAAGGTTTGGAATAATATAAAGGAGAATCTCAGGAGATGGAATTTGCTTAATTTATCATTATTAGGCAGAATTGCGGCCATAAAAATGGCAGTCTTGCCAAAATTAATGTTCTTATTCCAAAATCTCCCGATAGTTATAAATGAAAAAATCTTTAAGGAATGGGACAGTGAATTAAAGAAATTTATCTGGAGGGGGCAGAGACCCAGAATAAATTGGATGGTCCTAAAAGACGAAAGGGCAAGAGGTGGTTATGGGTTGCCTCACCTAAAGGTTTATTATTGGGCATGTTCTTTAATATGGTTACAGACATGGATTAAATTAGAGGATTATGCATTATTAGACCTAGAAGGGGTGCAATTGAGGTTTGGATGGCATGCATATTTATGCTATGGAAAATTGGACAAAAATCGAGATTTTAATAACCATCCAATTAGAAAATCATTATTAGAGACCTGGAAAAAGATTTATAAATTATTTTATTTTCATTTACCATTGTGGACCTCCCCCCAAGAAGCTTTTTTTGGTAGATGGCACATACAAAAAAGATGGCTGACATATAAAAATTTGCTAGAGGCAGATACGCAAGGAGTGCGCAAAATAAAGCAAAAGGATACCTTGGGGGAAGGGGGCTTCGAACTAACGTGGTTCAATTATATTCAGTTAAGTCAAAGAGCAAAAACAGACATTAAGACAGTGGGGATAGAAAAAGATCCAAATGAGTTAGACAAGATCCTGTGGCAACCAGACAAACATAAGATTGCAAAACTTTATAAGCTAATTTTGAACAGAGTCTTAGAACATAACACAATAAAGGACTACATGATCAAATGGTCCAAGGATCTAGGGTCTGTAATAAACTATGATGAATGGCAAAAGACATGGTTGAGAACAAATAAATTCACAGTGGGTCAGAGTTTGAAGGAGAACCATCTAAAAATAATGAACAGATGGTATACTACACCATGGAAGCTGAAAAAAAATGTATAAGTCTAGTGAAGGGCTATGCTGGAAATGTAATCAACAAAAAGGGACATTGTACCATATGTGGTGGGGATGTACAGAAATAAAGAAATTTTGGAAGACTATACACGATTCTCTACAAAAGATCTTAGGTTTCAACTTCCAAATGGACCCCAAACTATATCTTCTCAACATAACTACAGCACTGAATAAGGAGGAAGCTAAGTTTTGGAGAATTACCCTGTATCTTGTTACTGCAGCCAGGGTAGAAATAGCTAGACTCTGGAAAGTTAAGGAGATCCCCTCGTGGGAAAGTTGGATGCTTAAGGTAAATGAATACAGGGAGCTGGACAGAATGACCTGTATGGTACAAAACCGAGATGGAAAGAAGAGAAGAGAGATATGGGAAAAAGTGTTGGAAAATATGGGAGGGGAATGGGATATTAATGTTTCATTAATCAATATCTAAAACAGATTTAAAGTGGCATTTGAGACCACATTGTTTTCTTAAGGAAAATAGAGAATCCAGAATCCCCTAATATGTATCTCCTTTTTATCTTTCTTTCCCTTATGGATAGTGCAATCCAGAAATTTGAAGAAAAGAATCGACAAGTTTTACTTTCCCTTTGATTTCATGTGGTATCACAGGAATGCCTTTTTTATATTAGGAGGTTTATCTTCTAGAGGAGAATATGAAGGATTAGGATTGGTAAAAGGAAATGTGTGGTAAACGCTGTTCTAAATAGAAAGTGCAGGATAACTCTACGTGGTAAACAATGAGGTTAGAAGCAGAACATCACTTTCTATTGCACAAAGAGATCAATAAATCATATTAAGCAAAAGGAAAAATTGTCAATAAGTGAGGATTGGATATTTGTTATCAATGAGAAGTTTGGTTTGTGTTTTTTTT
>NW_024815153.1:0-2297 GCF_019175285.1 Sceloporus undulatus
TCCCAGACCCCTTGTTCTGCCTTTCCTAATGCATTAGTTGTATATTGATGGCCCTTTCTCAAGAAATGAGCCTCAAAGTGTCCCTTTTATGCATCACACTCTGTGGGTGTGCATCTGTGATAGAGCGATGGAGGCAATGTGAAAAACAGAAAGGCAGGAAAGAGATGCTGAGGGTGAAATGGTAAAGCAGTGCAGATGGGCAAGAGGGAAGATTGTAGAGTGGAGGGAGAAAGGGAAGTGGATCCGGTCTCTGGGAGCCAGGAGGGGAAGGCAGGACCAAAGCCAGGATTGCATAGCTCTGTATGGAGAGGAAGGGACCTCTGGGAAGGGCCAGGAGAGGGGTCTTGGGGATTGGGAGGAAGCCTCCAACCGGGACAGATAATAATAATAGGTTTTATTTGTATTTACCTGTATAATAGCCATAAAACAATAATAGCATCCAATTTACACACAGTAAAAAAACAAGTTGCTTAAAACTCAGTTCGGGACAAATAAAAACATCGTATAAAATGCACAATTGCGATCAGAAGTGGGATTTTTCCTTAAGTTCTTTAGAAGAGGTCGGGTGGGTAAGTCTCCCGGAAGGGATCCATCTTAAGTGCTTTCTTGAAAGCATCCAAGGTGGTGATAAGACAGATCTCCTCCGGCAAGTTGTTCCATAATTTGGGTGCTATGGCTGTGTATGCTCTGTGAGAAGTTGTTCATAGCCTGACCTTTGGGTAATCTAATAGATTCTTCCCAGATGTTCTGAGAATGCGGGGCGGATTGTGTAGGGAGAGGCCTTCCCTCTGTGGTTGATTCCAGAGGCCCTTTGTCACTCAAAATGCTGGAGTCTGGGGAGGACACTCACAAGGGCTATGCTTTTAGGGGAATTTCATACTTAGCTCAAAGGAGAGATTGATGCAACAGTGACCTCGGGATTCATCCCAACTATACCAGGCCCAGAAGCACACAGAAATCCAGAGACATTTCAAATAGGTTTTTGTGTTTTATTTAGGGGGAATAGCAAAATACACGCACACACACAAATATACATATATATATAGGTGTTCACGCACACACACAAGAATTGGGTAACAAAGGTGGGAGTGGTGAATAGTGTGAGGCTTTGCTAATGGTAATACGTTACCTAGATGGATCTTGATCCCAATTGCTGAGGGTCCAGAAGGGGAAGAGAAGTCAGTAACTCCAATGGAAAGTGGGGCTGGTGAGTGTAGTGAGGTGTTTAGGAATGTAAACCAATGGAGTGTCTGTCTGCAACTGGACTGATGCTGAAGAACAGCCAGTTGGGGCTGATATTTATACTGAAATTGTTGCTTGGGGGCAAAAACCGAGCATTCGAAAAGGTTTAAATTGCTTTAGGATGTTTCCTGGGAGGGGAAAGAATTATATGAAACTGAATTAAATGCAATGGGTGCTTGGTGGAAATACTTCATCCAAACAGGATTGTCCCACCGGCTCTTAGGTCCTTCTTGGCTCTAAATTCTGGTCCCATTCAAAGCCAATGTATAGCACAGTCTGAAGGCGACCTCCTGGAGTTCAATAATAACATAGCAGAGTACAGAAGCAAATCAACAGTTATAGGTATTGGCAATGCACTAACCACTATCCACACTTAAAAATAACTCACAGACACAGTAGATTTCCTCCAAGTCCTTGGAGGTTCTTTAGCTTGAGTTGCAATAGAAAACAAATATGTACCAGCTCTCCTCTCTGACTTCCATCAACTTCACAATCTCTTCTACACTCATCTCCAATCCGCATGTGAGCTGTATACTGAATTGGTTGTGAGGCATCTCCTGGGGCCACACAGCATGAAGCATCCTCTGCAATTAGCTTGCATCATGCCATGTGCTCTGACTCAACACTCAATGGCAGTCTCACAGGAAATGATGCCACTTTTCAATTAAAATAGTTTTACATATATTTAATGGAATATTTTTCAACGGCCTGAATATCTCCTTCCACTGATGTCCTCATGGAAGTTCCCCTTCAATCACTTCTTTGGTAGCTCCTATGAGTAAGGATACAATCATTATATGGATTTGGGGGCATCTAGAACAGGGTCATGCTCAGGTCATTCACACCAACTTTATTAATTTAATCTCAAATAGGCAGGTGTGAAAGGGGGGCTAAATGTTGGGGTAACTCTTTCCTCTCTTAACACTAAGATTCAGTCTTGTCTGTCATTGTGCTCCTTTACAGAAGAATTTGTCAGTCACGAGAGAGTCCACACAGGAGAGAAGCCATACAAATGCCAGCATTGTGGGAAATGTTTTTCTTTAAAGGCACACCTA
>NW_024815154.1:0-490 GCF_019175285.1 Sceloporus undulatus
ACATTATTTGTTTTAGTTTAAAGTTACATATTTGTTTTAATTTTTTTTAAAAAATTGTTACTAAGTTTAAAACACAAAATACAACCGCCTGACAAAATACTCCAAAATATAAATATTTAACTTAAACTGACCTAAGTAAAATTAGCCTAAATTAAAAAATTAACCCTAATCTAATATTTGAAAAAAACGGAGGCCTGTTACAGACTGCCAAAATAAAGCTGCTTTGGGTCTCTTTGGAGGTATGCTATTTAAATGATGCATGCATCCTAAGAATCCGGAAGCTGCACCAAAGCTGCACTCCAGTGCTTAGGAATGGAGTGTGGCTTTGGCGCGACCTCCGGACTCTTAGGACCCATGCATCATTTAAATAGCATACCTCCAAAGAGACTCGAAGCAGCTTTATTTTGGCAGTCTGTAACAGGCCTTAGTCTAATTTAAAAATTTTTTTATTCCCAATCTAAAATATACCCAACCCCACCTACCCAGCTGT
>NW_024815154.1:590-2297 GCF_019175285.1 Sceloporus undulatus
TTTTTATTCCCAATCTAAAATATACCCAACCCCACCTACCCAGCTGTCCCTCATTTACGCTAAATCAAAACAATCTAAATTAACTAAACTTGATCTTCCCAAGCCAGGAAATTTGGAGCAAAATATAGTAAAGAGCCTTATTGAATTAAAAACAAACCCAGCAGGCAAACAGAGAGGAACACGTTTATCTTTCTGTCTCTGCATGATGTTGAAACACTTTCATTCTCTTTCCGTCGTGGGAGACGGTGGTAAAAACATCCTCTTTACTGAATGGATTTTTGCAGCTTGGCAAAGGGGATACTTTTGTGGCACTTTTATGACCCTCTCTCATGCTTTTACAACTGGAAGAGAATGCAAGTGCTTCAACATCATGCTGAGACAGAAAGAGAGACACATTTCTCTCCATTTGCCTGCAGGGTTTGTTTTTAATGTAATAAGGCTCGATACATCTCTAAAATATCAATATTTTTTTAATTTTTGCAAGTACCAGTTCTGGGGGAAAGATATCATGAATGAAAGAAGAAGAGAAGGAAGAAAATAAAAATAAGTCTGGGAAGTACACACTGAATCAGTTCAGAATTTGGGGAAAATTTGCAATTTCAGAACATGCAGTATCAGAACTTGGAAACTCAACCATCCTGCAAAAACCTGGGGCAGTGGTAGTGGTCTTAATCACTTAGAGTAATTGCTCTGAATTTTAAAAAGCTACAAAATGTTGAAAGTTGTATCTCTAGGTAATTCTTAAATGATCTTCAGTATTGTGATGGTAGGGACTCTTATAACTGAAGTGGACTTCAGATATTAAAATACTTTTTGATGGGCCACTAGCAGGCTAAACTTGAAAATGTTCTTTTCATACCATGAGGGCCAGATTGGCAGGTATTTCAATGCAAATGTCACGCTTGCTTTCTGTCTCTGAGGGATTTAGAAAAATTTGTAAATTTTTCATACTTTAACTAGGTTGACATAAAGACAGCCTGTCAAGCCATTACCAGCCTCCACAAATGTTCTTATTGTATGCAAGAACAAGACCAGGAATAGGTCATTTTCCTCTGCCAACATGGCTGTAATTTGTACAATAAAATACTTAATTGCTCTTACAGGTGACATTGTGGACAAGGAAAATATTCTCTGTCCTTGAATGGACTGTCATATAACCAGGTTTAGTGCAAGAGTATTATTCTAGGGGTCCCAGTGGCACAATGGTTAAATGCTGGTATTGCAGTCAAAATGTTGTGAGTTTGATCTTGCATTATTATTATTATTATTATTATTATTATTATTATTATTAACCTTTATTTATAAAGCGCTGTAAATTTACACAGCACTGTACATACAATCTTTTTAATTGGATGGTTCCCTGCCCTCAGGCTTACAATCTAAAAAGGTTCCAGGTTCCAGCTTGGCTCAGCCACCTCTTCCTTCTCCTCCTCCTTTTTGTAGGTTGGTAAAATGAGTATCCAGCTTGTTCGGGGCAATAGGTTAACATATTGTAAACCACTTAGAGAGTGCCTAGCATTATAAAGCGGTATAGAAATATACATGCTATGGCTAAGAATAGACAATTCTACCCTTCTGCATGCCATAGGACTGGAACTTCCATGATCATTCATAATTAGCTATGCTGGCTAAGGATGTTGGGCATTGTAATCCCATAGTGTCTAGAAACCCACAATTGCCAACCCCTATTTTAGAGAGCCAAAATGT
>NW_024815155.1:0-2297 GCF_019175285.1 Sceloporus undulatus
CAGGAACCTCTAGGTCCTCCAGGGCAACTCTGTGGACAACGTCTGACAGACACTGACCATAGAACTGCGCAGGAGGAGCTACAAAGGCCTAGTAGAGTATTCTCTCTAGGTCTTTTGGTGTACCTTTTAGTTCAAGTTGACTACAGAGTTGCGCTGAAGGACCTAGATATTCCTAGAGAAGACGTATTAATGAAATCTGCAAATGTCAAAGCCGCATATATGGAGGGATGAGTGTCCTTTAGGTTATTGCCCCCCATTGACATTTGTCCAAATTAACTTACCATGTTAGTCCTATGCAAGTTAAGAAGGGCAGTAAACTCAAAGCTGTTCTCAGGTCCATCCATCGGGGCTTTGGACTCTCAATGTCTGGTTGTTTCTCTTGCTGGCCTTCGTTCAGTTTGGCCGAAAGCTGGGCCGTCTTCCTACGCTTCGCTTCTGACATGGTCTTCGTAGGGAATTCCTGCACCGGCTGAAAAGAAAAACAAAGCGTCTTGTTTTCAGAAACTCCCCTTTTCAAGGACTGTCCAACAAACTTTAGTCCTGGTACTGAGAAAATGGCAGGTGGCTGCATCCAAACTGGAGAAATAACCCATTTTGGCACCACTTTAACTCTTTGTCTGGCTCAAGGCTATGGAATTCTGGGAGTTGGAGTTTGTTGTGAAACTCCAACTCCCAGAATTCCATAGCCTCAAGCCAGACAAAGTTAAACAGGTGCCAAATTGGGTTATTTCTCCAATGCGGACCGCTTTAACTGCCCTGGCTCAATGCTATGGAATTCTGGGAACTGTAGTTCTGTGAGACGTTTAGCCTTCTCTGTCAGAGATCTCTGGTGCCACCATAAACTACAGTTCCCAGGATTGTCTAGCACAAAGTGGTGTCAAACTGGATTATTCCTGCACTTTAGTTGAGTTCTTAGGCTTTTGGCTCCCAAGGAACACTGGAAGCAGAGGTTCCCTCCCGTGGGAGAATCCCTTTTCCCTCACTCACTAACAACTGCCTGGGAAGTTTTATATCACCTTCTCCTCAGGTTTCATTCCAGCGCCACGTCACATCAAGGCGCATGCGCGCTGAGAACCCTCTCCCTGGCATCCTTCCTGCGCGTGCGCACTCTAGTAGACGGTGGTGGTGGGGAGGCATACAGTAGTGGAAGAGGCGGCGTGACGTAGTAGAGTAGCGGTTTGAGCGCTCGACTACGGAACCCTGGAGACAAAGGTTCGATCCCCGCTCGGATATAGAAACCCCATTGGTTGGATTTGGGCAAGCCACACCCCACTCTCACACAGCCCTCGGGATAGGAAGGCAATGGCAAATCGAGTTACGCTCTTAATACTATTCTGGCGGCCTCCAGTTGCATTCTGGGACTTGTAGTTCAGCGAGAATCCCAAACGCCCAGAATCCAACATGGTGGGAGGAGTCACAGTAGAATAGCAGCCGTTCATTGTGCGGTAATCTCCTTCGAATGCGATTTGTTGTTGCTATGGTGTTCCTTCCAAAGGGCGAACCAATCAGGAGCTTTCAATTGAGGAAGAGAACAGAGTCTGAGTTGCCTTAAAAGTGAGGTTTTTAGAGGCGAGCCTGGGAATCGAACCCGGGTCTCCGGGACCAGAGTCCAAACCTCAACCCCTTACGCTACGCCTCAATATATAAACTACAGAGGAAAGAGAACAAGTTAAAGGCTAGAGAGAGAGAGAGAGAGAGAGCGCCGGGGAGCGGCTTCTGGGCAGGCGGCGGCGGCGGCGGCTGAGGGGCGAGGCTATGTCCCCGGTCTTCTTGTCCCCGTTCATCCTCCTCCTCGCCGTCCTCCTCATCCTCCTCGCCATCCTCCTCCTCGTCTTCCTCCTCCCCTTCCTCATCGTCCTCGTCATCCGTGAAGCTTTGTGTGCCTGTTTTCACCCCGGGAAGGAAGTGACCTTCAGTCTTCAGGAGGCCATTGTTGAGGGCGATTTAATAGAGTAGCCCCTTTCCCTCCGTCCCTGAGGTAAACCTTCCCTCGGGGCTGAAGGGGGCGGGAAGGGAGAGGGAGGGAGGGGGCGGCAGGAGTCTGTGAGGGGCGCCATTACGGGGACGTCCTCCTAAAGCAACATCCTTGCCCATAGGGAACCATAGGGAACCAAGGGAAGGCCATGGCAAGCCCCCTCTGGACCCGCCCTCCTGGCTGCATCCTCCCATCCCAACAGGCCTGGACGAATACGCTCAGAGTCTGGCCTCTTCTTGTGGCCTTTTGTTCCGAGGAACTCTGCTGACCAGACAGAATGATTGACAGGCAGCCGCAGTTCCCGAGCCCTGCCTCCAGGCGG
>NW_024815156.1:0-2297 GCF_019175285.1 Sceloporus undulatus
GAGAAGCCACAAGAACTGCTTGTCACATTATGAACAGGTCATGGTGCAGTGTGATAAACCAAACTCCTTATTTTTTGTTGAATGGTCGAGCACCAAACCTAAAGTACTTAAGGGTTTTTGGACAATTTGCCTCAGTGTACATTCCACCTCAGTTTAGGAAAAAGAATGAGCCCAAGAGCCAAAGGCTGCGTTTTGTGGGCTATGAGGGAAACAAGTACAGGTTCTTGATGAATGGTGTGCAAGGTTTGAAACTCATGCTGGATGGGAGAAAATTCACTCAGACCAGGATGTTTTTGTTAAGCTTAAAACATTGATGTTAACACAAACAATGGAAATGGAGGGGTGAAAGCATCCAGAGATGTAAAGGAGACATGCAAACACAGACACAAACACCAAAGCAAGAGCCAGCGCATAGACAGGATAGTCAAAGTAGCAGTAGTGACACTGAGAATGAGCATGGCAGAACTAGTGTCATTATTCCACGAAGACCACCAGAAAGGTTTGTTGTACAATAGGCACAAGCTTGTACTGTTGTGGTAGAGGAGCCTGATGATTACAAAGACATGCTCAGGTACCCAGTAACTGAGCAGGAGAAGTGGAATATGGCTATGGATCAGGAAATCAATGCATTGGTGGATAGGAAAGTGTTTGAGGTGGTTGATAGACCTGAAGAGCAGAAAGTAGTTGGCTGCAGATGGGTCTATAGGAGGAAGGACATGCCTGATGGGACTGTCAAGCATAAGGCTTGAATAGTAGCTAAAGGATACTCACAGAGACGGTTTGAGAATTATGATAGGACATTCTCACCGACAGCCAAGGCAGAGAGTCTCAGGATGGTGCTTGCTGTGGCTGCCAAAAGGAAGTTAGTTGTTAATAATTTTGACTTCAAAACAGAATATCTCAATGCAACCTTAGAGGAGACTGTGTTCATGGAGCAGCCTCCTGAGTATGAGTAGGCAGTAACAAGGTCTATAAGCTGAAAAGAGCACTGTATGGACTTAAGAAAAGCGGCGCCAGATGCTGAAATCATTGTATACACGAGGAGCTAGTGAGATTGGGTTATTGACGAAGTGTGGCCGATGCATGTGTATATACAAAAGGCAGTATAATCTTAGTCATATATGTAGACGATCTGTGTGTGGCAGCCAAGGATCAAGATGAGATCAGACTGGTGCAGAATGAGTTAGCACAAAGGTTCAAGCTCAAAGACCTTGGACATCTAAAAAGCTACCTGGGAATAGAGGTAGAGAGAGACCAGAATGGTGGTTTCAGGTTGTGCCAGAAGAGAAAGATAGATAAGTTGGTGGAAAAGACTGACTTGAGCGAAGCTAAGGTTGTAGGAAGCCCAATGACACCTGATTACCAGAATTTGGAGTCAAAGGAGTTGGTTTTGGCAAACAGAATTAAATATATAGCAGTAAGATACCAAAACTTGAGAGAACATGTACAAAATGGGACACTAAAGCTACAGTATGTTGGCACAGAGGACAATGTAGCAGACATCCTCATGAAATTGTTATCTGTAGAATGGCACACGAAGTTGTCTAACAGATTGGGTATCAGTAATTAAAGCTATATCACATGTGAGACAAGTGTAAATAACACATGGGACACACCACATGTCATTTGGAGGGGAATGTCAGGAAATGACACGTATGTGACCACTAGATGGAGCTGTAGCGGAACCTATTACAGTTAACACTTGCATTATGGAATGTTGATGCAGTCAGTGTTCTTCTGAGAGTGTGTCAGTTATGACAGTTGGTGTAAGACTAACTGCCTCTCTGTTTTATTGTTATGGTTGTTTGGTTGGCAAAGTATTTTATTTATTAAAGTAACTTATTTATTAAAGCCCTCGTGTCGAGTGAAGGCTTAAAGTGCTCTTGTTGTTATTTCTCAAGCCGGGAGCTCAAGGCCGTTTGCAGTGGTTAAGGAATCTTTTCCTTCTTGACCTGAATACCCTTGCAGACATCTCTTCAGATTCCTTCTCCCTGGTGTCCTATCGACGTGGTTCAACTCTGCAGGTGGTCGTGGTGGACACAGCGCGTCATTCCACGCCCCAACATTCCTTCTCCTCTTCGGCCGCACCTACTCTGGCCGCCCGGAATGAAGCCAAGGAGGAGAAGGAAGCCTTGCCACGACGAGGCTTCCCTTCCCTCTTCGGCTCCACCAGGCACCCGGGACAAAGCCAAGGGGGAGAAGGAAGCCTTGCCGCGGTGAGGCTACCCTCCCCTCTTCGGCTGTCACCCGCCCGGGATGAAGCTGAGGAGGAGAAGGAAGCCTTGCCACGGCGAGGC
>NW_024815157.1:0-2297 GCF_019175285.1 Sceloporus undulatus
TCCTCCCTTGTGAATACCAGCCAGCCTGCCTCCTGAGAGGAACCTCTTCTGAATGCTGACCTTCCCTCCCTCTTCCCACTGTTCTGGGACTCCTTGGAAGTAGCAGCAGTATCTCCAGCTCAGCAGAGAGAGAGGTGGGGCCTGCCTTTCCCCTTAAAAGGGCACTGACTCAGCCTTCTCCTCCCTTGTGAATACCAACCAGCCTGCCTCTTGAGAGGAACCTCTCCTGAATGCTGACCTTCCCTTCCTCTTCCCACTGTTCTGGGACTCCTTGGAAGTAGCAGCAGCACCTTCAGCTCAGCAGAGAGAGAGGTGGGGCAGCATCCCCTTGGCTATCCCTCGCTCCCTCACCCTTAGAACCTGGGACGTCCAGAGGCTCTTATAGCTACCCTTCTCCTCTGTCATCTCCCTCATGTCTTGGGATCATCAGCCCATCCCATCCAGCACTGTTGGACTGTATCTTTATTTTTCTGCTTTTCGCTTTTCTACATTTTCTCCTGCCATCTGTTCGTCACCCAAACCTCTCTTCCCCATGGCTCCTCGCACCTCTCCTTCTCCTTATCTCATCCCTATCCGCCCCCTCCCTATCTCTCAACTCCCATTCTCTTGCGCCCTCTGGAACTGCCGCTCCGCTGCGCCAAAAGCAGCGGCAATCCACGATCTTTTTCTATCACAATCATTGAATCTTCTCGCCCTCACTGAAACCTGGCTTCCGGCCCACGATACCGCTACCTCTGCTGCCCTTTCTCTTGGCGATCTCTCTTTTACCCACACTGGCCGCCCTGAGGGTCGCGGAGGAGGGGTCGGCATCTTATTATCAAAGTCCTGCAAGTTTCAGGTTCTCTCTCCTCCCCCCAGCTATTCCTTCTCTTCATTTGAATTACACTCCATTAGACTCTTTTTTCCTCTGCAACTTCAAGTTGCCATCATCTATCGTCCTCCTGGTTCAGCGTCTCAGTTTTTCACCGACTTCAAGTCTTAGTTGACATTTTTTCTTTCAGATACTGTCCCCTCCCTGATCTTAGGTGACTTTAACATCCACCTCGACGATCCCAAGAATTCCTCAACCTCTCGCTTCAGCTCTCTCTTAGCTTCCTTCGGTCTTCAACCACATTCCAACTCTCAAACCCATTCCCTTGGTCACTGTCTTGACTTAGTTCTCCCCTCCAAGTGTGTCGTGTCCGACTACTCGGCTTCTGATTTTCCACTATCTGACCATCACCTACTTTCCTTTACTCTTACCTACATTCCACCTCCCCGTCATACCGTCCTCCGCCAGTTCCACGATCTTCATTCTCTTGACCTTAACCATCTCACTCAGTCCTTGGACTCATCCTTCGCTTCTCTCAATCTTGGGGACTCTGCTGATTCAGCTATGTCTTCATTAAATTCTACTCTCTCCTCAACTTTTGACAGCTTTGCCCCAGTTTCTACGCGCATGTCCTCCTCTTCCTCTATGACTAGGCCTCAGCCCTGGATCACTCCCATTGTTAGATTTCTCCGGTCCTGCTCCTGAGCAGCCGAACGTCTCTGGAGAAAGTCCAGGGAGTGGGCCGACTTTATCCATTTTAAGTTCATTCTCTTATCCTTTTCACGCGCCCTGTCGATGGCAAAACAAGACTACTTCAAATCATTGATCTGCGCCAACGAGAGGTGCCCGCAGCACTTGTTCTCCTGTTTCAACACACTGTTAAAACCCTCTCCTCCCTCCGTCTCTCCATTATTTTCTCCCTCCGACTTTGCCAATTACTTCATTACAAAGATCACTACCATTCGTTCTGAGTTAACTCCTCATGATTTGGCTCCCACCATTAATCTCCTTGCCCCTCCTACTAATAAACTCTCTGTGTTTCCTCTTGTTTCTTTGGAAGAACTCTCTTCGCTGCTGAACTCATCAAAACCCATCACCTGCTCTCTTGACCCACTTCCTTCTCTTCTAATCTCTATAGCCCCCTCTTTGTTACCCTCCCTCCTCTATATCTTTAATCTTTCTCTCTCCTCGGGTTCCTTCCCCTCAGTCTTCAAACATGCCTTAGTGTCCCCTATCCTGAAAAAACCCTCTCTCGACCCCTCTTCCTTGGCTAGCTATCGTCCAATCTCTCTTCTTCCTTTTCTCTCTAAGGCAGTGCTTCTCAATTATTTTCTGTCATACCCCCCCTAGGAAGAAGAAAACATTTCGCGCCCCCCACACAACTGTAAATAGTATCATGTCCCACTCACAAGCACGCTTAGCATTTGAAACAGAACAGGCAGCCTCTTGTGCCGGCAAACTACATGTCCCACTCACAAGCACGCTT
>NW_024815158.1:0-966 GCF_019175285.1 Sceloporus undulatus
AAAACTGCAGTAAAAGAAATTCCACCTCAACATTAGGAAGAACTTCCAGATAGTAAGGACTGTTTGACAGTGGAACAAACTCCCTCGGAGATTTTGGTGTAGTCTCCTTCCTTAGAGGTCTTTAAACAGAGGCTGGATGGTCATCTGTCACGGATGCTTTCATTCCTGCATGGCAGAATGGGGTTGGACTGGATGGCCCTTGAGGTCTCTTCCAACTCTATGATTCTATGAGTCTAGGCCTCTGGGAGACAGGAGGGGAAGGCAGGAGCAAAGCCAGATCGCCTAGCTCTTTGTGGACAGAAAGGGACCTCTGGGAAGAGCCAGGAGAGGGGCCTTGGGGATTGGTAAGCAGCCACCAACCTTACAGATTTTAATAATAATAATAATGATAATAAGTTTTATTTGTATTTACCCATAAAATAACCACAAAACAACAATAGCATCCAATTTACACACAGTAAAACAACAAGTCGCTTAAAACTCAATTCGGGACAAATAAAAACATTGTATAAAATGCACAATTGCAATGAGAAGTGGGATTTTCCCTTAAGTTCTTTACAAGAGGTCGGGTGGGTAATCCTGCCGGAAGGGATCCGTCTTAAGTGCTTTCTTGAAAGCATCCAAAGTGGTGATAAGATGGATCTCCTCCGGCAAGTTGTTCCATCACTTGGGGGCCATGGCTGTGTACGCTCTGTGGGAAGTTGTTCTTAGCCTGACCTTTGGGTAATCTAATAGAGTCTTCCCAGATGTTCTGAGAGTGTGGGGCGGATTGTGTAGGGAGAGGGGTTCCCTAAAGTAGCTCAGGCCCAAGCCATGTAGGACTTTAAAGGTAACAACCAACACTTTGTATTGTGTCCGGAAGCTAATTGGCAGCCACTATAGAGATACTGGTGTTATATGGTCTGACCTAGATGTTCCAGTGACCAATCTGGCTGCCGCGCTTTGAAGTAAGTGAAGCTTCCGAAC
>NW_024815158.1:1066-2297 GCF_019175285.1 Sceloporus undulatus
GCTCTGTGGGAAGTTGTTCTTAGCCTGACCTTTGGGTAATCTAATAGAGTCTTCCCAGATGTTCTGAGAGTGTGGGGCGGATTGTGTAGGGAGAGGGGTTCCCTAAAGTAGCTCAGGCCCAAGCCATGTAGGACTTTAAAGGTAACAACCAACACTTTGTATTGTGTCCGGAAGCTAATTGGCAGCCACTATAGAGATACTGGTGTTATATGGTCTGAACTAGATGTTCTGGTGACCAATCTGGCTGCCGCACTTTGAAGTAAGTGAAGCTTCCGAACTTGGTACAAAGATAGCCCCATGTGCAGCACTGAACTTAAGAACTGAACTTGAAATCAGGCCCTTGTTTTCATACATATTAAGGGTTCCATTTAGCAATTATGAGCAATGTCTATGAAGAGAGGAAAGGGCAACACAAAAATTCCTTTTTCTCTGATGTATCTTTTCCAACCTGACCTTGCTTAGCTCTGTGGTTGATTCCAGAGGCTCTTTGTCACTCGAAATGCTGGAGTCTGAGGAGGACATTCGCAAATGCTTTCAGGGGAATTTCATACTTAGCTGAAAGGAGAGATTGAGGCAACAGTGACCTCAGGATTCATCCCAACTATACCAGGCCTGAAAGCACACAGAACTCCAGAGGCATTTCAAATAGGTTTTTGTGTTTTATTTAGGGGGAAAACAAAATACACACATACACACACATATACAAATATAGGTGTTCAGGCACACACACAAGAACTGAGTAACAAAGGTGAGAATGGTAAATAGTGTAAGGCTTTGCTAATTGTAATACATGACCTAGATGGACCTTGATCCCAATTGCTGAGGACCCAGAAAAGGGAGAGAAGTCAGTAACTCCAATGGCAAGTGGGGCTGGTGAGTGTAGAGTGTTTACAATGTAAACCAAGGGAGTGTCTGTCAGCAACTGGACTGACGCTGAAGAACAGCCAGTTGGGGCTGATATTTATACTGAAATTGTTGCTTGAGGGCAGAAACCAAGCATTTGAAAAGGTTTAAATTGCTTTAGGATGTTTCCTGGGTGAGGAAAGAATTGTCTGAAACTGAATTAAATGAAATGGGTGCTTGGTGGAAATACTTCAGCCAAAAAGGATTATCACACCGGCTGTCAGGTCCTTCTTGGCTCTGAATTCTGGTCCCATTCAAAGCCAATGTATAGCACAGTCTGAAGGCGACACTCCCAGAGCTCAATAATAACACAGCAAGAACAGAAGCA
>NW_024815159.1:0-2297 GCF_019175285.1 Sceloporus undulatus
AAATGTTTTTCATTGAAGGGAAACTTAGTGAAACATCAGAGAGTCCATACAGGAGCAAAGCCATTCAAATGCCAGCATTGTGGGAAATGTTTTTCTTGGAAGTCAATCCTAGTGAAACATCAGAGAGTCCACACTGGAGAGAATGCCAGCATTGTGGGAAATATTATTCTTTCAGGTCAAATCTAGTGAGACATCAGAGAGGCCACACAGGAGAGAAGCTACACAAATCCCAGAAGTGAACTGACATTATTTTTGTCAAGAATGAATACAGAAACTATATTTTCAATCCAGCAGTGAAAAGGTCCTTATGGTTTTGTTTGTAAGGGTTGTCTATCCATATGTCTGTGGTTTGTCTGTGGATAAGTCTGTTTATGTTTTAAAGTTATATTTTGTTAAGTTTAGGTTTTCATTGCTGTTAGTATAGATCATAATTTATAAATTTGACTGGAGATTGTGATATAGGTTAGCGAAATAGAGGGGTGGGATTTGTTGCAGCTGGCTTGAATAGTTATGGGAATGTTAGTTTTTGCAATGGGTGAGATGTTGGCTGAAGAAAGTTGGGGGCCGATATTAACAGAAAGGCGGTTAGTTTCTGGGGGTGGCAAAGTGGGTCTTGTTATCTGTGGGGCATAGACTGTAGGAATTGGAGATGGGGGCTAGGTTGGGAAGAGGGTGGTGTATTAGGTTTTGGGGTTTTAATGTATAGTTTGGCTTGGAGTGGGCAGTTCTGGCTTAACCACTGAATTCTTTGTATGTGTTCTCAATAAAGTTCTTTGCTATTTCAACACATTGGACTCTTTGATGCACAAAAGTTCTGAATTTGCACAAAATTGACACTTTCTTCTCTCCTCAGCTCTCAGCTCCATTCCCAGCCATAAGAACAGCAGAGGCAAACACATACACACACACACACACACACACACACTGAGAGAGAAAGAGCTATATGGACAATGCAGTGTCTTCCCAGCCTTTCTCTCCTGAGTCCAGCTCCACAGCTTAGGCTCCATTCCGGAAGGAAAGATGGAAGGAAGGGCGTACTCCTTCCGTTCTTCCAGAGGCCAACATTATTATAGAGGCTATAGGTGAGGTGTCCAGTAACTCAGTGAATAAGATCATACTGGATCAATTTGAATCTGTGAGTACTGAGGACGTGGACAAGCTCCTTGGAAGTGTGAAGAAGACAACTTGCCCTCTGAATCCTTGCCCTTCATGGCTAGTCCTCCAAGGAGGAGATGCACTTAGGACTCACCTGAGATATATCATAGATGCATCTCTTAGGGAGGACTATTTTCCATCTTGCTTAAAAGAAGCGGTGGTTCCGCGTCTTCTGGAAAAGCCCTCCCTAGATCCCTTGGACATGAACAATTACAGATCCATCTTCCATTTCTAGGCAAGGTGATTGAGAGGGCAGTTGCTCTTCAAGTCCAAGTGGTCTTGGATGAATCAGATTATCTAGACGCTTTTGAAATTGGCTTCAGGACGGGATACAGAGTCAAGATTGCTATGGTCTCCTTAGATGATCTCCGCTTGAACATTGACAGGGAAAGTATGACCCTGTCGGTGCTTTTGGACCTCTCAGTGGCTTTTGATACCGTCAACCATGGTATCCTTCTGGAAAGCCTGAGGGAATTGGGGATCGGGGGCACTGCGTTGCGGTGGTTTTGGTCCTATCTCAGAAGCAGATTCCAGATGGTGATGCTTGGGGACAGTTGCTCCTCCAAAAGGGATCTTAAATTTGGCATCCTTCATCACATCATCCTGTCCCGAATGCTATTTAACATCTACATGAAACCGCCTGGAGAGATCATCCGGAGGTATGGGATGGGGTTTTATCAGTACACTTATGACATCCAATATCTCTCCATGCCCCAGACTTCAGCGTCCGCTAAGGAAGGTATCTCCCCTCTGAATGAATGTCTTGAGGGAGTAATGGGCAAGATGAGGAAATCAAATTGAAAGTGAATCCATTTAAGACAGAAGTACTTGTTGTTGGAGCCTCTAACCCAGGTATGGAGGTTTGTCTACCGCTCCTGGACGGGGTCACAGTTCCCCTAATGGACTATGTTTGCACTTTGGGGTGCTCCTGGTTCCTTTGCTCCAGATGTCAGCTCAGATAGATGCGACGGCCAAGAGTGACTGTTATCAGCTTTGGTTGATACGCCAGCTGCGCCCTTTCCTGGAACCTGAAGACCCAGAAACTATGGTTCATGCACTGGTAAGCTCACATCTTGACTTCTGCAATGCGCTCTACATAGGGCTACCCTTGCAGTAAGTCTGGAAACTTCAACTAATTCAAA
>NW_024815160.1:0-2297 GCF_019175285.1 Sceloporus undulatus
AATCCCAAACACTTCATATTGTGTGTAAATTTAACACACAATTAAAAATTTGCTGCCTTTTCATGTTACCCAAAATGTGCTGCCTGAGGCAGCTGCCTCCCTCTTCCTAATGACAGTCAACCCTACTATAACAATCAAGGATTGACAAATATACACAAGAGTTTGATTTCTCTTGTATTACAAGTTCAGCAGCATTCATGTGTAAAATCAATAGTTCTTGCTTCCATCAAGTAATACTGGGCTCTAAACTTTATATTGACTGAGTAGTTACAGGTATCAAATACTAACATTCCAGGTGCAGTAACTCTTCCCCACTTTATCCTATCCCATCTTACATCTACAAAAAGTGGTAATGGTCAGGTCCCAGTTAACTTTTGAAATTTGTTCTTGCCCTTTCCTTTTCTGTCATCTCAACAGGTAGACTGAATTTGTGACAGAGTCATCCAGCTGGCTGAGGTGATAAAAATAAGTTGCAATTTCAGAAATAATGATACAAATATATATCATGTTCTGACAGATAAATTGAACCTATTTGAAGAAGCGGTCCATCAACTTTCCAAGGTGGAAAATGCTGATGTATCTATTCTGGCCCTGCTGTTTCAGTGATACTTGTCGCCATTTAAAACAAAAACAGCTCATGGTATTAGCAGGGTGAGAGAAGCAGAAGGAACTCTAGTGTACCATATAAAAGCTAACTGAAACCTTAAAGACATTTAGTTCTGAAGGGTACAGATTCATAAAATTATTACCTACATACAGTAGACATTATAATTGCATATGTTTATATGACAATAGGAATTCAAACTGCCTAGATGCATTATGCTTTTCAGCAGATGTTATACTAATGTGCAGTTGGACACATATTGTGCAGTAGGAAAATAAAATGTGTGGTAAGAAATAGGGTTTTGCAGGCAGTTGGCAACACAGGCATGGCAACAAGGTTATTTCTACACACAAATAAGGAAAGGATAAAGAAATGGATAGTTTTTTTGTGGGTTTTTCGGGCTATGTGGCCATGTTCTAGATTGTTCTAGATCATGGCCACATAGCCTGAAAAACCCACAAAAACTATGGATGCTGGCCATGAAAGCCTTCAACTTCACAAATGGATAATTAAAATGACTACCTTTTGGTTTTCATAACCTCATATTAATAGCACAACATTGGGATCAATAGCCTGATTGCTCCATCTGTGACCAAGAAACTAGATGTGTGGAGGAATATCTAGTTGATTTGTAAATAACTATGTCCAGTTTGCACCAGAGCTACAGGGTTTGCTGACACCTAGAAAGTCCTGCTTTTCATCACCAGATTTTGTAATAACTTTCTTAATTCTGTCAATTTTGGTTTGGTTCACATTGTAATCACATCTCGGGGACAGTGGCAGTAGATCTTCAGTCAATGTCTCAGTGACACTGTGCTACTTTCTACAATGCACTGCAAAATAATGCAGGACACCAAATGGGTTGAGAAAAACCATCTAGTTGGTACTGGTCTGTGTTTTTCTGTGGAATAGGGGGTGGGGGGTAGCTTAAAACAAATTCTGCTTTGGGCTATTTATTCTTTTGTTGTTTTCTTTATAAGTCCTGATAGTGGGTACAGGGGTTAATGCAGTCTTTTCTCATGCATCAAATGCAGATTTTTTAAAAAATGCACAATGATATCATAGCAACTTTAATTTTTTTGCTGCATTCTTCCCTTCCACATCCATAGTAAGGTTGAAATACAAACTGCTTCACTCCATTCTTAACTCTTCTTTGGCTACTCCTTGTTTATAATATCCAGTCACAACAAAGGCCTTAGCATAACCTTACCTGCAGTACAACTGGAGCATTTTCCTGCCTGCATCTACTGAATTTGAAGAAGTGGGTTTATATTCACAAGAGTTCATGCTAAAATCATCATCATCATCATCATTCTTAAAGGTACTGTCACATTTCTTTCTTTTTCCCTTCCTCCCTTCTTTTTATGCTGCAAGAGATTAACATGGCTACTCTGAAATCTTTGACCCATTTCTTTAAAGGAAAATCATGCATGCCATCTTATTTTAGTATTTTTCAGCGAAACCAAGATATATTAGAGTGGCAGTGTGCCTTTGCTGCAGAACTTCCAACACCTTTCAAGGGCCTAATCTCAAATCTTGTTTTGATCATTCTTCTTCATCAGCACTATCAAGTGCTCCTTTTGTTAATAATTTGTATTCCTCTCTCGACAAGAGAACAGAGATATCCAACTTGCTTTCTCTCTCTGTGTACAATAGTTTGGCAAGTGCACATGCACCAACATTGAGAAGATTA
>NW_024815161.1:0-2296 GCF_019175285.1 Sceloporus undulatus
TTTTTTTAATATGTTAAGAAAACTGAACAACGAGGCAAAAGTGCCCCTAAACCTCACAAAGAGGCAAATATTTTTTTAATTTCAAGCTCTTTCTGTCAAATTTGTAAGAAATCTGCGGATTCTGGAAAGGTTTTATCCATTTGCCACCCGCGTCACAGATACTAAATAAAATTTTAATTCCTCTCTACCAGAAATCACTGGGCTGTTGGTCTCTTTGTTTGATCAGATTTCCTATCTTTTCCTGGTAGCTGGGTTCAAAGGTGTTTTATTCCATAAATTAACTTAAATGGTTAACCTAAATTAACTTAAAACAGGGAGTTCCATAATCTGAGAGCAGCCACCAAGGAAGTGGTTAAATTTGGATGTTCAATCTCTTTTTATAGGTTGATCACTGTTTTTATGATGGGCGGAGGGTTGGGGATTGGGGGGTTTTTAACTGTAATTTTTAATTGTTTGATGTTTTAATTATACTGTTGGAATCCGCTTTGATTCCTTTGTGAAAAAGCGAAATATAAATTATTATTATTATTATTATTATTATTATTATTATTATTATTATTATTATTAAGGAAGCCCTCTTTCTCTCCAAACAGACTAGAAATCTCTGAGTCAACTTCCGGTAGAGCTGCACTGGAAGACCTAGAGATTCCTAGAGAGAACAGATAAGGAATTGGTTTTAAGGATATTGGTATTTTAACATTTTATAGTGTTTTACTGTCCTTTTTTGATTATATATGCTTGATGTTCTGCCCTTTGCTGGAAAGGGCATTATAAATCATCATCATCAAATCCACATGTAATCAAATCCGGAAAGTCGAAGCCACAAATGTGGAGAGCCAACTGCAATATCCTTTTAGAGTTTAGGTGGAATCTCTTTTATTGTAATCTGGGTCCATTGGTTTGCATTCTGGACTCTGGGACAACAGAAGACAACCTGGCTCCATCTTCTCCGTGAGAAAAGCCCTTTGGGTATTGAAATATGGTTCTCATGTTATTTCTTCATCATCTCATCTCTGAGGCCAACATCCCCAGCTTCCTTGGCTGTTCCTCATAATGCTTGGCTTCCAGGCCTTGGAGCATCTAGGTTGTCCTCCTCTGGACATGATCCAGCTTCTCAAAACCCTTCCTGAAGTGCAGTCCACATCACTACACCTTCCTTGCTTGAGAATGAGTGCAAGACACGGAAATAATCCCATACCACCCAACTGTCCCAAGTTGGCAAGGACAGACCCAATTAATCCTCTGCCGTCCCATCTTTTCATCTGCTTTTACAATGTCCCGGCTTCTCTCTCATCCTCCCACTTTTGCCCTCAGCTTACTTCCGTTGCTGCAAACGGAGTTCAGAATGCAAAATTCATCTGCCCCCAGTTGAATCAGCAGAGAGACAGGTTGAAATTTGCTCTTCCCACTAGGCTCAGGCAAAAGCAAAATGCTGCAGCCAGTCCTAGCTTTTCTGTTCTTCTTCATCCATACCTTTTGACACCTTGGCCAGACTGTGATGTTGCTTGGCCATCTGTGGAGTTCTGTGATGGGGGAGTTAATACAGAAAGGTTGCAAAAATGAAGAGAAGGGGCAGCTCTTGTAGATTCTTCCCATGCCCATTCCCAGCAAAATATGGGCACTTCTTGTTGTTGTGTGCCTTCGAATCATTTCTGACCTATGGCAGCCCAAAGGTATGGGGTATTCTTGGCAACATATGTTCAGAGGAGGTTTGCCATTGCTTTCCCCTGAAGCTGAGAGAGTGTGACTTGCCCAGGGTCACCCAGTGGGTTTTCATAGCCGGCACCACCAATTCTCAGCTGTGGAAGAGTTCCTTTTCCCTTCCTTTTTGGTAACCAGAAACTGCTGAGATGCTCAGATGCTCCTAGATGGCACCAAACACACACAGAAAGTCCTCCCAAAAAAAAAAAAAAAAAAAAAAAAGAGTTTCCATTTTGTTGCAAGGAATCTTCCTTCTTACACACTTGTTGTGTGCCCTCAAGTCACTGCAAACTAGTTGCAGGGTTTGGCATCATTTGCTCAGAGAAGGGGATCATTTCCACTTACAGATAAATCGGTTCCCGATCCGAATTGGTGGACTGAACGGACATCGGGTGGTGGTCCCCACTACATTTGCCCCGACTGTATTTTTTTTGTCATTTGCTAGATTTGCTAGATAGCAATTGCAATAGTAGTGTTTCTAGGGAGAGCTGGAGTGGCGTTGTGGTTTAAGTGTTGGATTACAATTCTGGAGACCAGGGTTTGCATCCCTGTTTGCCTATGGAAGCCCACCTTGAGCAAGTCACACTCTCACAGC
>NW_024815162.1:0-2296 GCF_019175285.1 Sceloporus undulatus
CTCTGAGCCAGGCCCTTGTAGGCATGTCTGACCCAGTATTACTGGCTCTGACTAGCATCTCTGGGTGGCATCTGCCAAAGTCTTGAGCAGGATTCCTTCCTTCCTTCCTTCCTTCCTTCCTTCCTTCCTTCCTTCCTCTGTGTAAAATTGTTCTTGGGGAGTGAACCCTAAGGAAACTGTCCACACAAGGGCACTGGAAGCCACCCTCAAATTTGGTGCCCATCTTCCCCAATATTTCCAGTTCTTGTTGGCAGCACTCTCTCTCTTATGGGGTTCCTTTCCCATCCCTAGCCAGAGATCCCCCCAAGGAATATTCCCTCCAGGGATCTCCCATCCAGCGACTCATTAGGCCCCAAACTCTGCTCACCTTCCCAACTTGGAAAAGTTGGGGTGCCCATTTTGAACGGTACTGTCAGTTCCACCCACAGTGGCAGGAATTGCATTTTAACATTTCTTAAAAGTCAGCAAGAGTGCAACTAGTTAAATGTTACAAGCCTAATGCTGTTTCTTTGCTATTGATTTGTTGTTATTGCTTCTAAAACGAACCCAGCTGAGGTGTGTTTACCCTATTAATTTGGCTTGGGAGATTGGTAGGTGCTCTTAAGAAAAATGAAAATCTTTGCCCCCTAGGCATCAGCCCCTTGAGATGTATATGCCTGTGTCCAGGGTTTCCCCCTGTCCCTTGGGTTGTTGGTTCTTTCCTCGACACTTGATACTTTCTCCCAGGCGCTCAAGGGTGTGAATGATGAGATGGGCTGAGGGTCCTGGTGGCACTGGCTTGATTTTGCCTCCATCAAATGAGACCCTTTTGCCATTTTCAGAGCCGACAGGCGCAGTGGGGACCAATTTCCTCCCTTGTTGACCTGCTGCTGGTTTCGCCATTACAGAGTGCTGCCAGAGCGACAGCCTGTTCGCCTCTCTAGACATTTCTAGAAGAACCGCGTGGAAGTATAAACGCGGAATGTTTCCCGAGTAGCTCTCGCTGCCAGTTTGCCAGGATGGGGAACGCTAACTCCAAGGGCAGCGGCCACGGGCCCCTCCCGGCCTCCTCAGAGCTCCTCTTTTGTGGTTCCTTCTCCAACAAGTGGAATGAGAGTGTCTTCTTGGAGAACGAGCTCCTGACTTCCAAGATCCTGTCTGTCCTCCGCCCACGGTCAGAGAGCCCCCGGGGGCTGAGGGTCGGCAGCCTGCCCTTCGCCCCCCGGTTCCTCAGCACCAACTCTGCCTTTGCCTCCATAGCCACTTCGCACCAGCCCACCACCAGCCAGCACCTTTCCCCTCGTGGAGCCATCCTGGGCCAGGATGGAGGCACCACCGGCCTGTCTCGGACCTTCGGTATGATGGTTGTCCAGAGAGGAGGCTCGCCATCTCAGCTGACTGCCGCCCCTGCTACCGCCGGGGCCATCAGTAAGCTTGGGTGAGTTGGCTTCAAGACACTATCCTTTCCTTCACAGAGCTAAAATGCGGCTTGTGAGCAAAGCAACTTTTCTCCATTCTTAAATTCACTCTGTCTTGGGGGGGCAGTATTCTTATTTTTCTGCCTGGGGCTCCTGCTGGAAGCCATTTTAGCAAATGGGGGTTTATTCTTGCAGTGGGGGATACCAAAAAGGATCCACTTATACAGTGGGCCCCTTGGTATCTGCTGGGTACCGTGGGTGCTCATGGCATAATAAAATTGTGTCCCTTATGAAAGGATGTCATGTTGAGGGTGGAGCAAGCCTATTTTCTGCTGCTTTAGAGATTGGGACACAGGGCAATGGATGTAAACTAGAGGAAATGATATACCACCTCAATATTAGGAAGAACTTCTTGACAGTAAGAGCTGTTTGACAGTGGAACACAGTTCCTCAGAGAGTGGTGGAGTCTCCTTCTTTGGAGGCTGTTTTTAACTAGAGGCTGGATGAACATCTGTCGCAGAGGGTGCTTTGCTTGTGTATTTCTGCACTTCAAAAGGGGATTGGACTGGATCGGATGAACCTTGAGGTCTCTTGCAGCTTTATGATTCAGTGATTCACAATGGCAAAATTATGCTTTGCTTTTTAGGATTTATATATTTTTAAAATATTTTCAATACTTGAGTAATAATAATAATAATAAATTTTATTTATATACCGCTTTTCCACAGATCAAAGTGGTGTACAGACAATTAAAACCATACAGACATTTCATAAAAGGATAAAATCCCATAATAAAACCATACAATTACAGAACTCTAAGCACAATCATTCACCTTCAAGGGTAAGCAGGGAATCGATGGCAACAGGGTAGATAACTTCATTCTTCAGGGGGGAAGGCT
>NW_024815163.1:0-2296 GCF_019175285.1 Sceloporus undulatus
TCAAAACAGTTCTCAAAAATTGCCCCCTCTGGGGACGGATTGGGAACAGAAGGGCAGGGAACAGAATGATTGAGGGACCTCCTTGTGTGCAGTAAAATGCATCCCCCACTTGTTCCGTTCCCTTCCAGGCTCCTTTTGTCCTGTTCTCATCCCTGTCCAGAGCCCTATGCGATAAAGTTCGAAATCTCAAACTGGATTATTTCTGCAGTGTGTTTTGGACCTGTGTTACTGGTAGATCAAGAAAGCCATGATCCTAAGTTTGCAAAACCTGACAGCAGGGTGACTTAGAGGTCTCTCATTCATAGGGTCATCATTAATTAAAGTTGACTTGACAGCACTTAATAAGAATTAGAAATGGTTTGTGCCTTGGTAAATGCCTATGCTACATGTGACCAAAATCTTGGCTGGTATTTTCTTTAATGGTGCAGAACAACTCATTTTCACATATATTAGGGTTTTAAATGAAATTCATAGGCGGGATACAGACCGCCCTGGTTTGCTGCGCGAGGGAGCCGCAGCGGACAAACCATGCGGCTCCCTTGCACAGCAAAAAGGACCTGCAAAAAGCAGGTTCTTTCTGCGGTGCTGTTATGATGCCACAAGGCGCCAATGACCCACTTGTGGCATCACAAAGGCACTGTGACGTGTGGACGCTACGCGTCCATCACATCACAATGGCAGCGCCCATATGTACAGGGCGCCGCCATTTTTACACCCTCATCACATGCAAGGGGTGAGTCACATCTGGAAGCACCACCCCTCGCACATCACAACAGCATCCCATAGGGTCTGTCTATCCAGCACCATAGTTGGTAAAATCAAACATTATTTGTTTCCCTCTTTTTCTACCAATATTCACTCCAATATTCCCTGAAGTTTAGCTTAACCAGGTACCATATCCACAAATGAGGCAAGGTTAGAGGTAGCTTGAGCTAATAAGTGCTGTGACAGTTTCAGCAAGAACTGCCGAGTTATTAAAGCAGTATATTTAAAAACAGAGCTCTGGTATGTGAAATAGATCATTATCAGCCAGAATCTTAGCAGTTGGGCAGGACTCAGTGTTCTGATGGCACAAAATCTTTTTTTTTAACATGTTCTTCATTCATCATTCCCCATGCTTCAGCAATTACATACATTCCTCATCTCCCCCCTTTCCTTTCTTTTTATGGGAAAGAGGGCTATTTAGTAAGGACAGTCACAGAAAGCATGTGGCAGAAAATGTTTTATCAATTTGACCTGGATGGATGGAGACTGACATGTATTTAATGGCAAATGGACTCATTCTGCTCACGTATACTTTCTTTCCTTGAGATAATACTTATGACAGCTGACAATATATACTGATTAGCTTAGAAGGGTTTTTTAAAAAGGAAAGAACAAAAAAACGCACTTCAAGATTTCTGTCTTTGGATGGATTTAATGGCATGGATAATAATAATAATAATAATAATTTGTTTTATTTATATACCGCTATTCCAAAGATCATAGCGGTGAACAGCAAGTAAGCTAATTAGCAAGTAAGCTAATTTGCCCCCAACAGTCTGGGTACTCATTTTAGCGACCTCGGAAGGATGCAAGCCTGAGTCGAGCTTGGGCCCTTTTGCTGGTCTTGAACTCGCAACCTTGTGGTTTTGAGTGAATGGCTGCAGTACAGGCATTTAACCACTGCGCCACCAGGAGTCTCATCCTCTTCATCTCAGTGAACCAATCGATAGATAGATAGATAGATAGATAGATAGATAGATAGATAGATAGATCTGAATTTCGTTTACTCTTTTTTCTTCTTCACATCATCACCCCAGTTTAAGTGAGCCACATTCATATTTATAATTCAGAGTAAGGGATTCTCAGCATTCTCAGCATTTGACAAACTCAGTTAAAATCAATATGTACTCTAATGTTTAGATGGGGTTTCACAGCTCTAACCTGCACTGCTGCCATGGCTCAATGCTATGGAATTCTGAATTTGTAGTTTGTTGTGGTGCTACAGCTCTCTGACAGAGAAGGCTAGGTGTCACACAAAGCTACAAATCTCAGCATTCTATAGCATTGAGCCATGGCACTTAAAGCATTGTCAAACTACATTATTTCTGCAGTGCAGACTCCATGAATGAATGAATGTGTTCCAATATGCATGTGAAGGAACATGTCTGCATATATTAAGAACATACAAATGAAATAAATAAACGTTTTCTCTGTTTGTCTAATAGCAAGAGCCAACATTTCCATTAATCAGCATGCCTTCAAGCTCTTTCTACTTATTGCACTTACCAACAGAGTCTGATAAGCCCAAACT
>NW_024815164.1:0-2295 GCF_019175285.1 Sceloporus undulatus
GGTTTATTGGAGAACGCCATTTTCTAATCAGAGAATGCAAATGCCTCGGAGCCCCAAATGCATAAACAAGCCGCCCTGTTTGGCTTTTTAATCTTCTTTGGTTTTGCTTTTTAAAGATTGCGCAGGAGAAATGGACACTGTGCGCAGCACATTTCACGTTTGAACTGAATTCTCTGCACTTGCCCCAAACGACTGCAGCCGCCAAGACAAAGGGATAGAAGAACATTTCATTTGGTTCCTTTAAAAACAAGAAAGTCAAAATTTCATGTAATCAGGCAAGATCCAAAGCTGGACAGAGTGGGAGAGCTACTTGGCTCAATTTGGAGACTCGGTTTGGAGACTGTGAGCTGCATCCACACTGCAGGAATAATCCACTTTGACACCGCTTTAACTGCCTTGGCTCCACGCTACGGAATCCTGGGATTTGTCATTTGTTGTGGCACCAGAGCGTTCTGACAGAGAAGCCTAAATGTCACACGGAACTACAAATCCCAGGATACCATTGCATTGAGCCATGGCCTTTAAAGCGGTGTCAAACTGGATTATTTCTGCAGTGTGGATTCAGTCTTGGATTAGTGTTGGTTTGACTCATATTAATTGGTTCAAGAGCCTTGCCAGCATTGTTTGGTTTAAACCAGGTTATTTGAACCATGGTTTAAACAAAATGTTGTTTTTTGAGAAAAAGAAAATGTTTTTAAATCTATTTATTTATTTATTTACAGTTCTTCCTGTTTTTACTCTTGGGAGTCATTCACGGTTAGGCCAGCATCCAGCGTCATTTGCTTCTTCTTAATGACTTGTTTTACGGCCCAAGAAACGCCGTTCAGGAACAAACCCTTCCACTAACATAAGTTCAGCCAAAACAACTGGCTTTAAGAGAGCCCTTTTAAAAAGAATGATTCTTGTTTTTAAGATAGTAGTGGCCATAAATAACATCAGAACTGCACTCTGCTACTTAACTTTCATCCAAAGCCAATGACTGGTGAAGACAAGCTGATAAAATCCCATTGTTCTGCTTGACAGATAGAGTAGTGCCACTGAATCCATGGGATTTACCTGCTTGCCATTCAAAAGTTGATTGATTGAGCACTTACGGCAAAAATATGCAATGCATAGATATAGGATGGGGTACACTTGTCTTAAGAAGACTTGTGTGAAAGGGTTCTGGGAGTCCAAGGAGACCACAAGTTGAACATGAGTCAACAGTGTGATGCGGCAGCTAAAAAGGCCAATGCAATTTTAGGCTGCATCAATAGAAGTATAGTGACTAGATCAAGGGAAGTCATAGTGCCACTCTATTCTGCTCTGGTCAGGCCTCACCTGGAATAATATTGTGTCCAGTTCTAGGCACCACAATTCAAAAAGGACATTGAGAAACTGGAGCCATGTGTCCAAAGGAGAGCGACTAAAATGGTGAACGGCCTGGAAACCATGAATCCCTATGAGGAGCTGGGGATGTTCTGCCTGGAGAAGAGATGGTTAAGAGGTGATATGATGATAGCCTTGTTTAAATATTTGAAGGGATGTCATGTTGAGGAGGGAGCAAGCTTGTTTTCTGCTGCTCCAGAGAATAGGACCAAGACCTAATGGATGCAAGCGCCAGGAACAGAGACTCCACCTCGACATTAGGAGGAACTTCCTGAGAGTAAGGGCTGTTTGACAGTGGAACACACTCCTTCCTCGGAGTCTCCTTCTATGGAGATCTTTAAGCAGAGGTTGGATGGCCATCTGTCAATGGGGTGCTTTGACTGTGATTTCCTGCATGGCAGAATAGAGTTGGACTGGATGGCCCTTTTTGGGTCTCTTCCAATTCTATGATTCTTGGGACTTTATCACACGGGGAAAATTGGAAGGCTGCAGGAAAGCACTCTGTTGGCCTTTTGGGAGCCAATGGAGTATTACATCCGAAAGGTTTGGGGAAATGTGGGTCCAGTGTATTCCATATAATTTTGCAAAAGAGTTTCAAACGATGTGGCACACAAACAGAACGCAATCCAAACACAAATGTGAGAGATCCTGGTGATAGCTTCATTCGCAAAAATATTGAATTTATAAATTCTTTTCCACCGTGAATTCCCAGCCATTTCGCATTTGCCTTAGTATGAAAGGCATCTCCAGTTCAGCAATGGGATTCCTCCGTTAGAAACAAACTACAATTCCCATGATCCCCTGCTGCGATTTTGTTTCTTGTACTCGTCTTCCCTGGCTGCCGAGAGAAAAGCAGCTGTTTCCGAAGGAGGAAAGAGCAAAGGGTGGGAAAGGTAAGGATGAGGAGCCTGGGCATGCCTCCTCCTG
>NW_024815165.1:0-2295 GCF_019175285.1 Sceloporus undulatus
AACAACATGCAGTTTAAAAACATTCACATGTGGGAGAAACCAAATCTGACAGGTCCATCCATTTAGGGAATATATAAAATTAGATTAGCCATCTCCCCCCCCCCCCCCCCTTAGGATATTCCTCATGTTTTATGTACCTATGTAGAAGGAAGGTAAATATGGACTGCATCTTACTGAGAATAGCTGTACCCCTTCAATTTGGGTAGTTCAGATGAGGAGATTGCATTGCAATTCCCTGTTTCAGACAGATTGGGGGCCCAGCAACTGCACATCGTGGCCCTGACCCGGCCCTTGCAGGGCACAAAAAGGAGCTGCAAAAAGCAGCTCCTATTTGCGCCCTGAAAACGGCGTGATAGCTGCAGCTTGCTGGCACTCCTTTGGCTCTGTGTTGTCTGTACGCAGTGCCAGAGAAGTGCTGTGACACTGTGCACAGTGCGGTGTGGCACACAGGGTCATGCTGCCCTGGGGGTGGAGCCAGGGTGTGTGTTGTGGAGACTCTACACCCTCACTCCGCCCCCAAGCCGACCCAAATGGCCGGTCTGAGCAGCCCCTTACCCACATTTGCAAATGTTTTCATATTTGGGATCAAAAGAACTTTGAACTTTAAAAAATCCATAAGTGGGAGAAAGAAAAAAACAGGGTTTTTTCCCCATTCCTTGTTGTTGTTGTCGTTGTGTGCATTTATGTCATCTTCGACTTATGACAACCCTAAGGCGGCCCTGTCACAGGTTTTCTTGGCAAGTTTCTTCAGAGAAGGTTTGCCATTACCATCCTTTGTGAGTATGACTTGCCAAAGGTCAGCTGTTGGTTTTACATGGCCAAGCTGGAATTCAAACCCTGATCTTCAGAATCATAGTCCAACACTCAAACCACGAACCATAATTTACTAAGATTAATTGGCAGTCAGTCACACTTAAGTGTTTTTCACCGAGACATTCGCATCTATGAATCGATTCAAAATTGATTCACCATTCCCACTACATTTTAGGTCAGCAAATCTTTCAATGGCATTTAAATCTGGTTTGACGTTTCTATTCACCACCATTCCAGATAAAAAATGAAGGCATTTGCATTCCTGAATGGTGGCTATGCAATCCAAATCGATCCAATAGTGAATTCACACTATCAGAGATGCAAATACAGTGGACCCTTGTTATTCGCTGGAGTTTGGTTCCAAGATCCTCTGTGAATAACAAAATCCGTGTATGCTCAAGTCCCATTAAATATAATGACATAGCAAAATGGTGTCCCTTATAAAAAATGGAAAATCAAGGTTTGATATTTGAAATTTATACATTTTTTTAACATTTTCAAGCCGTGGATGCTTGAATCCGTGTATAAAAAATCTGTGTACAAGAAGGGCCGACTGTAGTTGCAGTTCTTAAAAAAAGAGCTGTTAAGGAATCCAGTGCCAAATGCACTGGTTTAAATGATCTTTTTGGTGCCCACCGTGAAAACTGCACCAAATACAATCAGGGCAAGTCAGAATGACAGGGAAATAACCCAGTTTCCAAACCAGGTTATTTCGTAGTGTGAATGAGCCCTAAGACTACAGATGGGGGCAGAGTCAGGGTGTGGCGTCCACATGATGCATACCCCGACTCCACCCCCAGGGTGGCGTGATGTCACATGATGCTTCATATGGTGTGTGGCATCACAGCACTTCTCTGATGCTGTATCCACATGATGCAACATCAAAGGTGCACCGTGAAGCTGTGGTGCCATAGCTATTTCACCCTTTCCAGGGTGCAAAAAGGAACCGCTTTTTGTGGCTCTTTTTTGCACCCTGGAAAGGTCAGATCAGGGTTGCAGCATGTGGTTGCTGTGGCCCTGATCTGGTGCAGTTGGAGGCAGCTACAAACCACCCCTTAAGGGCAGTCTGCACAGACTCAGATATTTCATTATCTGTAAGGATGAAAAGAGAGTGAGGGAGACTGCCAGTGTGGTGTAATAATTTATTGGACAGGAATTTAGAAGATCGAGGTTCAACTCCCCATTGAACCATAAAACTCATTGAGTGACTTCATGCCACTCACCTGCTTGATAAAGTTATTGTGAGGAAAAAGCAGAGAGATGGGATTTCATGTGCTCTGCCTTGAATTCAGTGGAATAAAGTCAGGATATAATCACAGACAATAAATGAATAAAATGGGCATGCCACTACATCTGATAGTCCTGATGAGAAAGCTGTGCCAAGGACAAGAGGCCACCATCAGAACAGAATTTGGGGAAACAGAGTGGTTCCCAGTAGGCAAAGGGGTCAGGCAGGGCTGCATCCTATCACTTTACTTGTTT
>NW_024815166.1:0-2295 GCF_019175285.1 Sceloporus undulatus
ACTTCCCCAATAAAACCAGCCCTGCATGATTTTGAAAAGCTTATTTGGGAGTAAAAATGCCTTTATGTCGGAGGGATGTCTGGGTCGAAGTTTTTATACTGATGTTTTTAATGGTCTTTAATTGTTTTTCCTTGAGCCGCCTTGGGTCCTTTTCTGGGAGAAAGGCGGCACAAGAGTGAAATAAATTACTAATTAAAATAAAATAGGATGGTGTATATATACACACACACACACACACACACATTCCATCCGGATTGGCATTTCTTCTGGGTGCATCCGCACTGCAGAAATAATCCGGTTTGACACCACTTTAACTGCCATGGCTCCATGCAATTCAGAGTTAAAGCGGTGTCAAACCGGATTATTCCTGCACTTCGGATGCAGCCTTCTTCCTCTTTTCTTTTCCTCCGTCTTTTCTTCCTTTCTTTGCAAAGTTCTGGTTTTCTTTTTCTGGGAGGAAAAAAGGGAAAGGAAGAAAAAGATGAAACCAAGGAGGACACCATCATCATCATCATCATCATCATCATCATCATCATCATCATCATCATCATCATCATCATCATTTCCCCAAAACCGAGACTCAGGAAGGCTTACTATTATATATATATATATATATATAGAGAGAGAGAGAGAGAGAGAGAGAGAGAGAGAGAGATTGTGAGCCTTCCCGAGTCTCAGTTTTGGGGAAATGATAGATAGATAAGCGTACAAAAGCAAACACATTAAAAGACAATTAAATTATTACACTATTAAAACATAAATCACAGAATGCAAATTCCGGTTTTATTTTAATTTCTTTTACAGTTTTAAAAGAAAAAACTTCAAACCAAAAATGTTTTCAATTGTTTTTACAGTTTTAAAAGACGGTTTAAAAGCATCAAATGAAATCTTTTTAAATTGCTTTTACAGTCAAAAGACATTTGTTAAAATGAAATACAATAAAATAAAAACGTTGAAAGCTTTCTGGGCGGATCGGGCCCTTTCTTTTGGCTGGTTGCTTTCGATGAGATTCAACTCTGGAAATACGTTTAACTCCGGGATCTGCACCGAATTTGCAAAACGAATTCATTTTGTATTTTTGGCAGCAATGAAAGAGAAACACCAGGAGGATTTTTCTTTCTTTCTTTCTTTCTTTCTTTCTTTCTTTCTTTCTTTCTCCTTCTCTTGAAATACTGGGTTTTATTATTATTTATTTACTATTTCATTCAATCTATCATCCGCCTTTCTTCCCGGAAAAAGGCGGCTAGAGACACTTAAAACAGTCCAGGTTTAAAACAATACAAAGCAATAAAAACACAAAGGTTTTTTAAATTAAACAATATGAAAAAGTTTAAAAACGTTACAATTTTAAAATCTTTTTATAAAACTCTTTGTTTTCTTCTCCTTTTGGACTTTTTGGGTCCAAAAACCAAACCCTTTGGATTCCTTTTTCTGAGGATTATTCACAGCTAAACTCCATAGCAACGCTTCATTTTTAATTTATCACTATTATTATTATTATTATTATTATTATTATTATTATTATTATTATTATCCCAGGACTGGGACTCAGGGCGGCTTACAACATTTAAAAACAAAACACCATACAGTTAAAAACATACAAAAATAGTATATTGAAATAGGATTAAATCACTACAATAATTAAAACAAATCCAACGCTAAACTATCAAATACTTTTTGAAAAAGATTTAAAAACGGCTTAAAATACATTAAAACAATATAATGCCCCAGGAATATATTTATTTTTGGAGGAATAATAAGATAATAAATAATAAAACTTTATTTATACCCCGCCTCTCTCTTTATGTCATCAAAGGCATTCTATTTATTTGTTTATCTGTGTATATTTAATTTCTATGCCGCCTTTCTTGCAGAAAAGGGCCCAAGGCGGAGCAAGAGAGTTTTTAAAACATTTAAAACTTTTTAAAACATTGGAAATGCATTTTTTAAAAAAAAAATTAAAAAATTAAAACAGTCTCCTTAAAACCAGCGTGGAATTAACACAAAAACACACAAGAGTTTGAAACATCACTAAAGGACACAAAAGTCATGGTTGTTTTTTTTAAAATAATGATTAAAAAGAAAAAGTAACGACCTCTGAACGTGGCCAGGAATTCGTTTTTGGGAAGAGGTCCCCCCCCCAAACAAAACAAAGCAGACTTTGGGGCAGAAGTGGTCTTTTGGGGAATTAAAATCCTAAAAGGACCCAGCATTAAAAATGAAAAACGTCTCAGGAAGAAGTCGGTCTCATCCCTCTTTTCCTGTCTTCTTTCCCAGGGAAAACAGGGCTTGCGA
>NW_024815167.1:0-2295 GCF_019175285.1 Sceloporus undulatus
CCCCCGCCTCACAATCACACATTGCATCCCTCCCTCACTTCTTGTACTATCGCTGCTCCTACCACTCATTCTCCATTTCCTTATCCTCCCTCCCTCATCTTGCCACATGCTCTCACAATGTGTCCGTTCCTTGCATCTTTACTGTGCTGCTTGCATGGCTTGCCCTCTCATCCCTCACACTTGTCTCTTGCAGAGCAATTTCACAGAAGAGTGCCACCACATAGTGACCTTATCTTGTCTACTACAAGAGCTAAGGCTTATTTTTGTGGGGAAATGGAAGCTTGGAAGAGCCAGCGTGTCATAGCGGTTTGAATGTTGGACTACAACTCTGGAGACTAGGATTCGATTCCCACTTAGCTATGGAAACCCACTGGGTGACCTTGTCACATGCTCTCGGCCTCAGGGGAAGGCAATGGCAAAACTCCTCTGAACAAATCTTGCCAAGAATAGGGTCACCTTAGGGTCACCATAAATCAGAAATGACTTGAAGGCACACAACACATATGTACGCGCACACGCGCGCACACACACACAGAAGAATGGAATCTGGGTCTAATGATGGCACTAGGTAGCATGCCTAGAACCCATGTAAATCTTAGCCAAACCATTCCACTCCAGTAGCCATGGAATGCTGACAGTAAAGCTAGAAAAAATGGGAAGGGGGAATCAAGAGGGAATATAAAGACTATTCTGGAAGAGAGCACTGAAGGCTGGCAGGCTGGCTGGCTGGCACCTTGATTTGAAAAACGCCTTGTAGGAAACAGCAACAAGTGAAACCTGCTTTGTTCTTCAGACATCAGATCAGGGTCAGACGACTATTCTGCTACAGCAGCACCCATTTCTCTGAACAAGGCAGAAATTTATCCAACATTAATGTAACCAAACAGCACTGACATTAAAAATAAAACACAGGAGAGATGTAATGCTGACTTGCTGATGGACACTCACACTAACCTTCAAAAGTATCAACTAACTTGTAAGTGAAAAAGCCTGAAACTCTTAATTAATGTTTTATTCAAATCTGCTAGAGATACTGGGAGCTAGATTAAAAACAAACAAACAGCCTACTCTGGATATAAGATATGGCTCATGGAACTCTAGCTGGCCAGCGCCGCTCTAAATTAATCAAATGTTAGTACCATCAGTTTCTGAGTCCACTATCAATAATTCAGACATAAACAGCTACTTCATAGATGATTCAAAGCACTAAGCATATATTTAAGGGGTAGCAAGAATCCATAGAGATACCAGTCTTGAAATCACAGTCATAGTAGAAGATATCAGCTAAGAGGTAACTAACTCATGTTATGCATTATGCTCACAGTGACCCTTTTTAATGTAATGGTGCCATGACTTCTTATGGCAGCATTTTTGCTTATCACAGCGGATGATCTTTTTGGTCCCAAGGGCAATATCTGCATCTTGCTGAGAGACTGGAAGTATACATGCATGTCCAACAGTGTAACCAATCTGCACATTTTCCCAGGAAGTATGGAAAGCACAGCTCAGTTATATGCTCAGAAACATTCCACAGTGCATGCAAACCACAGCACTCCTTCATAATCTACTTTGAATGAAAGGTGGGAGAAAGACGATGGTGATAAGGCTACTATAGGAGTGGTTTTTATTTTGTTTTGCAAAAGGACTTGTTTATTTTATTTGAATTGCACTGCAAGAATAAGAAGCTGTGGGAGGCCAAAAGCAGGAACAGGTGTGTAGGTGTGTTTTTCCTATGGCTGGAGAGAGCTAGGTAGGACAAAAGAATTGTAGTCTTAACACTTATCCTGAAGCCTCTAGATAAGCGTGTACTCAGAAGCATTCTGCTTCCAAGTTCAGAGAACATGGGGATGCAGAAGAACATAGCTGTTCAAGAAGAGACACTCTGTACATGCTCAAAGGTACCCTTCTATACTCCAGGACTCAATCTTGGTAATGAAGGGGGAAAACAGGCTCTTAAACTGAGCACTCATAAAGACACGAGACAGTTAAGACCTGGATTGGATGAGGAAAATAAAGAAGAATATCTTCTTTTCATCCCGCCACCCTCATACATAGATCTCATTGGAACAAGGGAGAAGACCTTCTTAACAGCTGCCTGCAGGCTCTGGAACTCTTTTCCAGCGAAGTTAGGCTGACACTGTCTCTGCTATCTTTCTGCAAACTGATAATTGAAGGGGAATGGACCTAGGGTTGCCATAACCCGGTTGCAACCGGGTTTTTCCCAGTTTTGGCGGCACCTGCCCGGTCACGGCACGGGTGCCACCAAAAACCGGGAAAAGCCCGGTTGCAGCGGGG
>NW_024815168.1:0-2295 GCF_019175285.1 Sceloporus undulatus
AAGGATTCTTTAAAACTGAGTAGGTGGAGCTAATTAGTTTGAGTCTTCATACTATCGTGAGGAGGAGGGAAGCCTCAGATCTGACCTAAATGCATTGCTGATCACTTCTATCCTGACCGTCTTCAATAAAGTTCTTTTGTTTATTCAATAAAAAAAGAATTGGAAGCAAATGCTTTCAAGCCCCTTCTCCAGCGAGCAAAAAGAGGAGGGCAGAGTATGAGAGCTCAAGGCTCATATGCTATTCACGTCACAAGAAACCACGGTTTCCCATTACAATAATACCAGGGCAGCATGTAGATTAGATAGGACTTTAAGCACCAAATGCTGAAAAACACACTCAGTAGCACACAGAAGGTATAAGGAAAACTGTCGCATGGAGCAGGTCAGTGTCACCAAGTGTGGAAGAAGAAGGAAAAGTGTTTTATATCCTGCCTCATATGGAGATCTCTGGTCAGCTCTATGAGTAACAGACTTCCCTCGGGTGATATTCTCCTGGCATTTTTGGACTACAAATCCCTATCAGTTCCTAAAGTGGAATGATAGACACAAGTTACTGTTCAAAATATCTAGAAGATTGGGGAAAGCTCTGACTGACTTTTCAGGGACAGGGATAGATCTTCCTTAGCTTCCTTACTACATAAGATCCTACACAAAAACTGGACACAGAACCTCCTACATGCAAAGCATGAACTCTGTCAGTGCATTAGAGCACCTTTCTTGCAATAGGGTAAAAACACATATCAGGACCTATAACCTGTAGAACAGGAGAGACATGATTTGGAGGTAAAGAAGGGATAACCCTTTTTCAGCATGAGAGTAGCCCACATGGACAGTAAGAAAATGCGGAAACAAAGAGGTTACAGGTATTTTTAAATAGGGTACTGAAGATATCACAAGCTTTAGGCTGAAATCATTAGTGACCACTGATGACTAGGGCAATGTCCTGCAGATAACTGACACACGAACAACCACATCCCCCCCAATACTTTAAAAGGAAGCACCAGGGGATGGGGGTGGAAAGTCACTCTCCGTCTACCATTTATTACTATTCTGAGAATACAGTCATTCATTCGCTGTCACCCACTGACCACAATTCTCTGCATGGAATGGAATTTGCTGGAAATACAAAACACAGTACAGCAGTGATTCAACAAAACAGTGATGAAAATCAGCAAAGAGAATACCAGAAGCAGGGAATAAACCTATGGCCAACTTCTGGCAGAGTTGTGCCAGAGATTCCTAGAGAGAACACATCAATCAAAACCTCAAATAATCAAAGCCGCAAAAGTCAAAGCCACAAATTTAATGGGCCAACTCTACTCCATAAAAGCGAAAAAGCAGCTTCATATTTTTTGTGCTAGAAAAGGGAAAAGTGTAGAAGGACTATGTCTTGCAGGTATTAAATTGGCATAGAATTTGGGGGAGAAGGCAAATTTCACTGAATTACATACAAATAGGTGTGCCTGTGAGCATGTGTGTGCACCATCTTCAAGTCGCCTGTCAATGTATGGTGACCCCATGAATTTCATGTGTCTTCAGAGGCAAGGAAAGATTCAGCCATGGTTTTGCTAATCCCTTCCTCTGAAATATAGCCTACAGCACCTGACCTTGGTTGGCAGTCTCCCACTCCATTACTATCCAGGGCTGACTCTGCTTAGCTTCTAAGATCAAATGGGCATTGGTGCCTTCAGAGTTTTTAGGCCAAATACACTACACTACAAGTGAATTCCCACAACTCTTGTGCAGCTGCTGTGTCTTCCCAGGTACAGACACATCTTGGAAATCCTTGAGTGAAAGGGCAATAGATGGCATTAAGGAGAGCATCACTTTCATCAGACCCAACGTGGACCCCTAAGCCTCTTCCTCATGTACTGAAGATAGACAAAATAGAATGGAAAATGGCCATAGTATAGCCATAGTTCAGCATGTTTCCATTTAATTCACTTCAAAAGAAATCATTAATGATGCATTTGGGGCCTATAATTCTATGTGTACTAATCTTGGAGAAGGAAAATAAACCATAGGTTTGGACCACAGATGTGTCCCTAAAGGAATCAATGGCATCCTTAACTGGATCATACAAAATAAACTTCTCTTACAATGCAACCATTTTCATTTCCTAACAGCCATTCAGGCATCTTACAAATTCAACATGTTTAATTTAAAAACAGCATCAAAGAGGAAGAGAGGGGGCAAACCCGACTACGAAAGACTCATTTAGGATTAGAACAATTAAAGGAGCCCTTATATATCACCTATAACAGTATTATAATAGTTATTGCCTCCACCTTTTTT
>NW_024815169.1:0-2295 GCF_019175285.1 Sceloporus undulatus
ACTTTCCCCTCAAAATGGCTTCCCATTGCCTCCAGTGTTGAATTCAGGCCCCGTAAGTTGCTGTTTCCAATTCCGAAGATTCTGATTTGGAAAAAATGGCCACTGAAGCATCCATCTCAACATTAGGAGGAACTTCCTGACAGTAAGGGCTGTTTGACAGAGGAACACACTCCTTCATTGGAGTGTAGTGGAGTCTCCTTCCTTGGAGGTCTTTAAGCAGAGGCTGGATGGCCATCTGTCAGGGATACTTTGATTGAGAGTTTCTGCATGGCAGTGGGTTGGACTGAATGGCCCTTGTGGTCTTTTCCAACTCTACGATTCTATGATTCCATGTATCAGGAATAACAACAACAACAACAATATAAAACTTATTAGAGAACTGCATTGCATCACATGAGACCTTATCTGCTGTTTGGAAGCAATACAGTGTAGATACATGTATACCTACTGCCTTATATCTGGGAAGAAGAGGGTTAAATTTAATTATTCCTTGCTATGCATATATTACTGGATGTTCCTCCCTTCTGCTTGCCAAACATGTTTCCTCATTTTAGCTATAGCCGCAGCATAAACCACTCTCTGTGCTATCAAATTTAAAGTATGACATAGAATTGGATCCATTGCATATTTTTATGACATTCTTACTGGTGACCATTAACTTGAAAACATCATTTTTTCCTTCACCCAATTCTGAACTATAATGATAGTAATAGTAATAATATTATACATTTCTATTCAGTTATTTTGATGAAAAGTAATTTATTTGCCAAGACACTTTATCAAACATTTACTTGCATAAGGGCCATGCAACTGATGCTCCAAACATTATTTATATATCTATATCTAAACAAATAGGTAAATAATAAATATAGATATAAAATTTGGAGATGGGATTTAGTTTTAGCTGGGGCTACAGGGAGATAGTTGTTCTCTTCCCCTCAGTGGTATGGTCCCAGTCCAGATCTTTCACCACCCTGTCCTGCTGAGGTCTTTCTATGAATATATAAAGTTTAAAATCTGCACATCTACCCCTCTGCAACTTAATGACATTTCCCTAGAGGCTTCTCTGGGGATGTAAGAGAAAAAGGTTAAATCTGTCCACACTTGACAAATCCTATGGCTCCCCCCCCCCCCCAAAAAAAAACCCCCAGTCTCCATATGGGCAGCTACAGGCAAAGAATTCCTAATGATGTAATATGTGATTCGGCCCCTATTCATGGTGGTTGCTGTGATTTGTTACAGGTGTCAACACAGTATCTACAAAACACATGGAAATTAGGGGAGAGTCTTTGCATTTACAAAAAGAACATTACACCATCTGCTTCTATGTTTAATGACTGACCTGTGGCATTTAACTTTTGTGCTAACTCATGACCCACCACAAAATGTCTTTTTTGCTTTCAATTGTCAGTATCACCACCAGTCATGCATAGGGTTGCCAGTTAAGGATGCTTTCAGGCTCTGAGGTCTCCAGACCAAAGCCTGAGATGTAGGAGTGACCATTGGCAATGTTATTAAGTGATATATGCATTACCAACCAGTTGTTCACAGCTTGTCATTCAAATACTCTCTCTTTCTCTCTCTCTTTGGAAATTAAGACAGAAATGTTTGCTAATGATGCTGTTTCCAGATCAAGATGAAATTAAAGGATTTTATTCCTTCTCACTGGGATAAGGGACATTTAATTTAGCCTACATGCTTCTAGCTAGAACATGGATGCAAATCACAACAGAGTAGAGGGTGAACCCTGGTGCCACAATGACAGGGAGGGGAAATGGAAGCTAACTAAGCAAATACACAGACTTTTCAAGTTGTAGCAACAAATCAATTAATTCTTGCAAACTAGCAAATTACTTAAGCTGGAGGCATGTAGTCCTCTCCTCTAGTCTGGATTCTAGCCAGGATTCTAGTCCACCAGGCCTGGATAATTTGCACCTTCATCTCCTGCATGGAGATGACCCAGGAAAACTGAGGTTTCATGTCCTGAAATCTGGCAACAGTATGTGGTTAGGGATGGATAGGGTTGTCAGATAAAAGGAAAGAAAAATCCAACATGGCCAATGTCTTTGCTATCAAATAGTTACCAGAATTTAAAAAAGGTAAACCTAGTTCATTGTTCCCATCTCCTGATTTTAAGCTGTATTCCTTAAGCAAATAATAATAATAATAATAATAATAATTTTATTTATATTTCCCACTTCTCCCTTTGGATTGAAGGAGGATTACAACAAGTAAAAACATCATAAAATACATATAATTCGAAATACATTAATCAAAAGAAGAGATAAAAAGGGA
>NW_024815170.1:0-2295 GCF_019175285.1 Sceloporus undulatus
ATGCACCTCTTGGCCCCCTAGTGGAGATTTTGGAGAATTAATTTTTTAAAACAATTGTTATCCACTGGGGTTAGGTTCCAGGACTTCCCATGGGTACCAAAATCCATGGATGCTCAAAATCCATGGATGCCCATTAAATGCAATGGTGTAGTAAAATTATGTCCATCACATAAAATGACAAAATCAAGGTTTGCTCTTTGGAATTTAAAAATATATATTTTTTTCCAAACCAGGCGTGGTTGTATCCATGGATGCAGAATCTGTGGATACAGAAGGCTGACAGTACTTGTTTTTGACTGCTTGGGAGGCTCAGGGACGCTCCAAATGAAGTGGAAATACCTTCCCCGTCATCTAGAATGCATCTGGGGCCATTCTGAACCAAAACACACAGACACAGAAACCAACCAACCCCGCCCCCCCTGGTGCAGTGTCTCTCCTTAGCCAGGAGAGACACCGCACCCATTATTCTACTCTACTGTCAAGCCAAAGGCACAGGAGCCTTGGTCAAGTGAAAGTCTGGCAACCTCAGCTCTCTCTCAGACATGTCTTTCCAGTTCAGGATCTCTTCCTTTCAGGATGTTAACGCCTATGGCTATGACTTTGCCACAACCAGTGTTAATAGCAAGCAGGCCTTAGAATGGGCCTTGGGAAGACAAGAACCTTCTTCTACCTATGGTGGAGTTGTCCAAAAGCCAAGAAATACTGGAAAGATATACACTTAGAAGCTATACAGACTGTCCCAAGGGACAGTCTGCAGCTGCCCCTTTACTGGCTGAATCGGGGCCACGGCAACCTCACACCATGGCTCTGATCTGGCCAAAGAAAGCAGCTCCTTTTTGCAACCTCCAAGGGGCACCATAGCCGCCGTGGCGCAGCTTTATGACGCCCCTTTGCTGCTGCATTATGTGGATGCAGTGCCGGAGTCGCGCCATGATGGCACATGCTGTGGACCAGCGTGCACCAAAATGGTGCCCTGGGGGCAGAGTTAGGGTATCCACCGTGAGGATGCTGTGACCTGACTCCACCCACAGACCGGCACAAAGTGCTGGTCTGTATAGCCCCTTAGTAATATGCCAAACTATTGGAATGAATTTTCCAATTAAAGCAGAGTTATTTCTTTTAAATATGACAGATACTTTATGTAAAAAGAATTAAAGTAAATATTGGAGAATAGCGTTATATATGATTACAGCTACTCATATTCTCTTTGCTAAAAAGTGGAAAGATAAGGAAGTGCGACAATAGAGGAATGGCTGGTGAAGCTCATTGATCTGTTAGCACTTGACAAACTCTCTAATCTGTTAAATAACAAATTTCTTAAAACAGTTGAAGAAGACTGTCTTCCAGTAGTAAAGTACTAGAAGGAGAAATGGAAAGACCTTACATTATAGATATTTATCATTTCAAAATGTGCAAAGATAAATTGGCTAGTGTAAGATTGCTATTACTATGATTTTTGTTATTATTTTACTGTATAATTCTAATTATAATTGACTCTTAAATATTTACTATGATTGGATGAGGGTTTGTGTTTGTTTTGTTTTCTGTGAGAGGTAGAATAAGCAGAAATATCTGACGGGGGGGGGGGGGGGGGGGAGAAGGACGTCTACGTTCCCAGGGTGTGCAAGTAGGTTGGGAGCAGGCAGCACCAGTGTGTACTGAGACAGTGAAATGATGAGTGGGAGAGTGGGTCAAAGAAGAGGTAGGAGGGAGGGAGGGAAACAAGTCCTGCTGCCATGCTACCTGGCAAGGCTGTCTATTGGACAGTGCAGTCAGTGAGGATTTGTGGGCTGCCACTTCTTTAAATCCATTGATGGAGCACATCAACCAACAGAGTACAAGTGTATTCCATTAATGCATGTGAAATAGTGGATTGAAGTCTATGTTTTTAAAAAATTATTTAATTCTAACATTGCCCCAAGATTCCTTCCTCCCACCTTTCTTTTTTAATGAAACTAACAAAGCTATTTCTTAAGGAACTACAGGTTTACTGTGTTGTCCTTCCTTTGTTTTGTGTATGGCACCCCAAAATAGTGAGTTTATTGGCTGGTGCGTTTCTCCATGTGTGGGAGCTATGTAGGTGGAATTGCCAACACATAGTCCATGACTGATAGGCCTCAACAGTGCTTCCAGAGAGGCTGTCTACTTTTTATGAAGTCAAAGGCTTTCATGGCCGGCCTCCATAGTTTTTTGTGGGATTTTCGGGCTATGTGGCCATGTTCTAGAAGAGTTTATTCCTGACTCTTCTCCAGCATCATCCTGGGAATGGCAGTTATTGTTGTTGTGTGCCTTCAG
>NW_024815171.1:0-202 GCF_019175285.1 Sceloporus undulatus
CAGCAAGTAAGCTAATTAGCAAGTAAGCTAATTTGCCCCCCAACAGTATGGGTACTCATTTTAGTGACCTCGGAAGGATGCAAGCCTGAGTCGAGCTTGGGCCCTTTTGCTGGTCTTGAACTCACAACCTTGTGGTTTCGAGTGAATGGCTGCAATACAGGCATTTAACCACTGCGCCACCAGGGCTCCTGTTGTAGAATGT
>NW_024815171.1:302-2295 GCF_019175285.1 Sceloporus undulatus
CAATGTCTATATCTCTTACTTTCAGGAAGATGGCAATATCAGTCTCTGTGATAGCAGGCTATATACCGCTTGATCCAAATCTACCATAAATTTAGGTGGTATTAGAACTTTATGGGGGAAAGTAATCAGGAAAACAGCAAGCACACTGGAACTCTTTAAATAGCAATATGCTATTTTGCAATTACACATCATTGCAAATATCTCTAACAAGCATGTATCAAGGTAACTGATTTATTAGCAGACAGGATGTCTGAGGACTCAAATGTAAATCCAAGCTTATACTTTACAGGCCACAATACTGTAGTCTGTAGGTCCAATGCACCATTAAACCCAACTTCTGTGCCCCCAGGAGCCCCCCACCAGTACATTGACACACTCCCACCAGTCCCCTCAAAAATTCAACTTGATTTTCAGACAATTTTCATCTTCAGATCACACAGAAACCCCCAAAATATATGAAAACATGTGAAAATGATCCCACCAGCATAAGCACATCAGAACCCTGTAGTAACTCCAAATACCTCTGCTTTCTGTTTCAAAATGGCAACAAGATGTGATGCAGATCACAAGAAGTGATGCAGCATCAATTCCAGTGACCATTTTAAGAGGGGCTGCAGAGGAAAATTGACATACTTCTGCTTACCATGTGGTAGAAGGTGTGGCTTGTGGGGAGGGGTTTGGAAAATGTGGGTCCTGTCCATTCACAGTTGCCTACCTCTTCTTTACCAACTTTTTGGACTGTGTGTGCAATGTACACAGTTTATACTCTGGAATCCTCACTTAGACAGATGGCTATAGTCAGGAATGGGGGGAAATCTACTAATAGGAAAATGCACAAATGTCAAATTTGCAGAAACACTGCAAGAACATAATTTAATCAATGTGGGAATGCATATAGGTTTTTTTTTTAATGTATAGACAATGATCACATTGGAATGCCAAGAAAAGAGGATGATATCCGGGAAAGCTGCCAGCAACACTGACCGTAGCTGATAACAGAGCCTTTAGTTCAGTGGAAGTAAAGCAGACCCAGCAAAGAAGCAGTCCGAGGGCAGGTAAAGAATACGAGTCGAAGTCAGGATTCCAGAGATTCCAACGTTCCGAAAGTCAAGCCGAAGTCAGGATACCGGGAAACAGCGTAGTCAAACAGTCCAGGGTCAAAACAGCCAAGAGATAACGTAGTCCGGTCCGAGGTCAAGGTAACAGAGAATCTAGATACTAGGAGCTAGCAGCAATCACGCCGAGGGATCATGCAATAAACTCTAGCAACCAGCATTAGTCTCTCTCCCACTTAAGTAAGGGAAACTCTCCCTCTTGCCACCTGAGTCTGATTGGCTGATTGCCTCTCGGCGATCCTCTGTGATCTGCGTCTGCAAGAACTCTCAGCTCTTCTCTCTTTGTAAGAAGGCACCTGCAGGCAAGCTTCGTCTCCAGACTCACCACTAGGCTGTGGTACCGAAGGAAGCCTCTCTGTGGCACTAGGACCTGGTTGAACCTCCTCCTCTGGGATTGGAGGATCACAGCTGGGTCCTGGCAGGGCAGGAACAGCACCTGGCGTTGCCTCAATCAGCCCTTGCTCTGGAGGAGGCTCATCCTCCTCCTCATCCTCCGAGAACTGATCTTGGCTGGCCATGACATCATTCCCCCTGCCATAATGCTCTCCCTCCAACTGTGGAGGACGAGGTCTGTCGGAGCAGTGGCGGTGAAAAGCCCGAATGAGCCGTGGAGCATGAACGTCCGAGGCGTTCTCCCAAGAACGCTCCTCCGGCCCGTAGCCGACCCAGTCGACCAGGTACTGGAGGCGCCCCCGATGGCGACGAGAGTCCAGGATCTGGGCCACTTCAAACTCTTGCTCCCCATCCACCAAGACTGGATCAGGCGGTGGCATCGTACCAGCATCAGGCCGAACATCAGAGGCTGGGAGCAGCAGGGAGCGATGGAACACCGGATGGATCCGCCAAGTCCGGGGAAGTTGGAGCCGAAACGCCACCGG
>NW_024815172.1:0-2295 GCF_019175285.1 Sceloporus undulatus
AATGGGCGCCGCCATTTTGTATGCACTCTGTGCGTGCTAGGGTTAGGAGCGTCCAGAAAGGACGCCCTTTTCTAACCCTAGTACGCATGGAGCGCATACTTTTGGCCCGTGCGGAACAGGCCTTTGAGCTGCAGCCAGATTGCTAACAGGGAGCACAGAATTCCCTTGCTTCACTGGCTGCTGGTACATTTCTGGGTACAATTCACAGAGCTTCTTTTGCTTTATAAAGCCCTATATGGTTCACATCCAGGCTATCTGAATGACCATATTTTCCCTTACAAATGAGCCTGTACTTTAAGATCTGATGAGGTGGCATTTCTCTCTGTTCCACCTCCCTCACAGGTGCATCTGGTGGGAACACGGGAGAGGACCTTCTCGTGGCTAACCTGACTCTTGAACTCCCTTCCCAGAGAAGTTAGACCAGCACTTTCCTTGCTTTCCTTCTGCAGATAAACACAGATTTTTTCTGTTTAGACAGGTGTTTGATTACTGACTATATAAGGCCTGTCCCATCAAATAATGTGCTGAATCTTGTTAACTGTTTTACTAGCTTGCATGTACACTTTAATTATATATGCCCTCTATCCAGTCCATCTACCATGGTCCAGGCACAGAGGGAAAGAACTACTGGACTGATTCCCTTCCCCACTGTCATTCCCTTCTCCTTTTGTGTCACCTCTTTTTAGACTGTAAGCCTGAGGGCAGGGAACCATCCAATTAACCATTTGCAAGCAGTTCTGAGAGCCTTTGTGGCTGAAGAGCAGGGTATAAATACTCCAAATAACAAATAAGTATATACATAAATACATGTTTTAATCTGGTTTTAATTGTTTGATTGTTTAATCTCATTTTAACTTTTGCAGCTTGTGGATTTTTAATGATATGTTTTTTTTTTAAATTTGCTACAAGCTGCTTTGAATCCCAAACTGGGGAAAAGATAGGATAGAAATAAATATAATAATAATAATAATAATAATAATAATAATAATACAGGTAATATACAAATATAGGGAACTTATTTTATGTTCTTCCATATACAAAAGCCACTCTTATAATATTAGAACAGTTGGACCTCCACATTTGCAGCTTTGACTTTTGCAAATTTGATTATTCACAGATTTGATTGATATGTTCTCTCTAAGAATCTCTAGGTCTTCTAGCATGATTCTGCTCAAAGGTGACACTAGAATTACACAGGAAGACCTAGAGATTTCTATATTAAATACTTATCTTGGCATTTGTAGGTCCTCCAGCATGATACTGTGATTAGCTTCTGGCTTATATTAACCATAAAGTTTCACTGGAAGATCTAGAGATTCCTGAGGAGGTATTCTCTCAGGTTAAAAAAAACAGTGGTTTATTTATTTATTTTCCCACTTTCATGGGGGTCCCGTGCACCTAACTCCAGCAAATGTGGAAGGCCCACTATATTTGAAAATAGTTTGCTATTGTTCTGTTACAATCTTAGCTTCCCCTAGTTCCAGAAACTGCAAGCTGGTAATAAAGTATTTTGAGAAACCAGTATGTACTTATGACTTCTTTTTTAAAAACACAGGTTCCAAATCTGCAGACTTGCCACAAAGACTGCTTTCCTACATTGCTTGTATTCAAAAGGATGCTTCCAGCTGAATACAGTGGAAATGATTAAAGGAAGGCCACAAGCTTGAAAAACAGTGTGGTGGAGTAGTTACAATATTGCAGTATTGGTCTCAAAACTTGAAAAATAGTGTGGTTAAGTAGTTACAGTATTGGATCAGGGTTGAAGAGATTTGGGGTCAGATTTAATCTCTTCTTTTTACTTACCCCACAACCTTAGCATGAAGATAAAATTGGGGATGGAGGAGGGGAAGACCTAAGTACAGTACTGTATACAGGTTTTACTTGGAGAAAAGTCCTTTCCACCAAAGAAGCAGCCAAGTACCATGCTATTATGGCAGTTGCATGTGCAACATAGTTTCACTCTTGGGGGGGAGTGCTCTGTGCTGTTTTAGGCCCAGCAGAAGCTTTTATTTAACAAGGAAGTAAACTGGAATACATTTGATAGTCCTGCTGAGAAATTTGTACTTAGTTCAAGACACTATTGTTGGAACAGCATATGGAGGAACACAATGGTTCCCAACTGGCAAAGGGATCAGGCAAGGCTGCACCTTAGCACTCTATGTCAGGGGTAGGCAACCTTTTTGAGCCGGGGGTCGGGTTGCTGTCCCTCAGGTGACTGGGGGGCATGCTGGGGGCGGAGCTTCCACCCTCCGGGGGCCAGGCCTCCCCATCTTTGCTGGCCCCTGACGGGGCCCC
>NW_024815173.1:0-1623 GCF_019175285.1 Sceloporus undulatus
TATATTTTTTATTATATTTATTATAAAGGAGGCTTTTTTAGGCCAATTGGGAAAAGATCAGAAATGGATAAGGTACAGAGACATATTAACTCATAGAATCATAGAATCATAGAATCGTAGAGTTGGAAGAGACCACTAGGGCCATCCAGTCCAACCCCCTGCCATGCGGGAATTCACAATCAAAACATGCCCAACAGTATGCAAAGGAATCTTGTAGCACCGTGAAACCAACCAAAAGGAAGAGATTGGCAACATGAACCTTCATGGCCTTGTGCCCAATTCATCATGTGCATGATAGACCTTGTCACAATAGGTCTACCAAGCCAGATTTACAAAGGATAAGAGTTTATTTGGTTTTGAGAAAAAATATGATGAATATTAATGAAAGAAGATGAAAAAGATATATTATGTAAAATATATAACATCTTACTGAAAAGATCCCTAGAAGAAGTGGAAATTAAAGGTTCAATGATAAAATGGGCACAAGAGTTGGGATACAATTTAGACTTGGAAAAATGGGGAAGAGCAAGATTAAAAACAAAATAAATACTGTAGCACAAAAAATAAAAGAAAATTATTTGAAAGTTGTAAATAGATGGTATCAAACACAATTATAAATTAAAGGATTACCGGTGTTGGAGAGCCAAAAAGAAATGGGTACATATTTGCATATGTGGTGGCAATGTGCAAATATAACGTCTTTTGGGTGAAGATTCATTTGGAAATAAAGTTAATATTAAAAATTGATTTTGAGTTTGGACCAGAAATATATCTGTTAAACAAGACCTCATTACTAGACCCAGAGGAAGAAAGGAAATATTGGGAAATATTATTATACTTAATATTGGCTGCCAGAAGGATAATAGCAAAGAACTGGAAATTACCTATAACCCCACAAATAGAGACTTGGCAAAATGAAAAACAGGAATTGAAAGATCTAGACAGATTAATAAACAAGAAAGATATGGTTAAATGGGAAAAGGACTGGGAAGCTGTAAGACTTTATTTAACGGCTGCTCAATACCTCAAGGAGAGGTAAAAGAAACAAAACCTTTTTACAGTTTATTGTGGAGAGTTATCAGGTATGAGCCTAATATATAACAGATTTGTAGCTTGTTGATATATGTTTTTATTTATCTTGTTGTAAAAATGCAAGCTTTGTAAATATATATATATATATATATATATATATATATTCATAAAATGGGGAGAAAAGGCAGTAGCTTTTTTCTTGCTAACAGAATTTAAACTTTATTTCCTGGACTGAATTCTGAAGTGATGAAAAAATATATGGGCTGCACCGTGTGCTTTCCTCCCCTTTTCTTAGTCACTCTCTGGATGAGGGCTATTTTCTCTTTCAGGTGACCTTTGCAGATGTGGCAGTATATTTCTCAGAGGATGAATGGAATCTGTTGACGAAGAAACAGAAACTTTTGTACAATTATGTAATGATGGACAATTACGAGAATGTGACTTCTGTAGGTAAGGAACCTGAATCAATTGCTCTTTCTATAAAGACTGAGGGTCCATTCATACTATACTATCATGTTGCTATGGTTGCACTAGAATTATAGAATCATAGAGTTGGAATAGACCACAAGGGCCATCCAGTTCAACCCCCTC
>NW_024815173.1:1723-2295 GCF_019175285.1 Sceloporus undulatus
AGAAACTTTTGTACAATTATGTAATGATGGACAATTACGAGAATGTGACTTCTGTAGGTAAGGAACCTGAATCAATTGCTCTTTCTATAAAGACTGAGGGTCCATTCATACTATACTATCATGTTGCTATGGTTGCACTAGAATTATAGAATCATAGAGTTGGAATAGACCACAAGGGCCATCCAGTTCAACCCCCTTCTGCCATGCAGGAATACACATTCAAATCACCCCCAAGAGATCGCCATCCAGCCTCTCTTTAAACACCTCCAAAGAAGAGGACTCTACTAAACTCTAAGGGAGTATATTCCACTGTCAAAGAGCTCTTACTGTCATGAAGTTCCTCCTAATGTTTAGGTGCAGCCTCTTTCCCTGTGGCTTGCATCCATTGCGGTGTCTCCTTTTCTCTGTAGCAGCAAAAGGCAAGCCTGCTCCTTGCGCAACATGTCAATCTTTCAAAAATTTAAACATGGAAATCATATCCACTCTTTATCCTGTGTAAATTTACAGCGCTTCATAAATAAAGGTTAATAATAATAATAATCTTATTTTCTCCAGACTAAACATAACAAGCT
>NW_024815174.1:0-2295 GCF_019175285.1 Sceloporus undulatus
CCCTACATTTGTCCTACATTTGTCCCGGTTTGGAGGTCCTCTTATGGCAACCCTAAATACACTTGGCCCTCGATATTCATGGGGATCTGTTCTGGATCCCCCGGCAGATACCAAAATCCACGGATGCTTAAGTCCCACTGTCCTCAATGGCAGTATGGCCACGCAGCTGTGGTATCATTGGGGACGATGGGACTTTGCAGCCCTGGCCACCCAAAGGCCCACCTTACCATTCTCATCACGACGGGCAGCAGGGGCTGCCTCCTCTTTGGTTCTTCCCACCTATGCTCCCTCTTCCTCCTCCTATCTCCTCCTCCTCCTTGTTCTCCAGCTTCAACTCGTTGCTTAAACCTCCCTCTCCTCCTGTCTCTTCATCATTCTCTCTTAATGACTTTGCTAATTATTTCGTCTCTAAGATTACCACCATTCGCTCTGAGATAGTCCCTCCCGATTCCTCTTCTGCTCATAATCTTCTATCGCCCTCGTCTAAAAAAATTTCTGTGTTTCCTCCTGCTTCTTTGGATGAACTCTCTACACTTCTGAACTCTTCCAAACCTGCTACCTGTCCTCTTGATCCTATTCCTACTCGTCTTCTAATCTCTATAGCTCCCTCCTTTCTGCCCTCGCTCCTCCATATCTTCAATCTCTCTCTCTCTACAGGCTCCTTCCCTTCGGACTTCAAACATGCTTCATTTCCTTCTCTTGACCCCTCCTCTTTGTCTAGCTATCCTCCGATTTCTCTTCTTCCCTTTCTTTCTAAGGTCTTGGAACAGGTTGTTTATTCGCGCTGTCTTGAGTTTCTTGAAGCCAACTCCATCCTCGATCCCTTTCAGTCTGGTTTCCGCCCAAGGCATTCTACAGAGACAGCTCTCACTAAGATCTCGAATGACCTTTTACAGGCCAAGGCTAATGGCCTTTACTCTGTTCTCATCCTTCTCGATCTGTCTGCATGCAGCCTTTGACACCATTGATCACTGTCTCCTAATTGACATACTCTCTGACCTTGAGTTCTCAGACTCTGTTCTCGACTGGTTTAGATCTTACTTGTCTGGCAGATCTTTCGCAGTGGTTGCAGGTGGTCAGACTTCTTCTCCTGTTCCCTTCTCTGTTGGAGTTCCCCAGGGCTCTGTTCTGGGTCCCCTTCTGTTTTCTCTCTACACACTGTCCTTAGGAAAACTCACCAGCTCTTTTGGCTTTTCCTACCATCTTTATGCCGATGACACCCAGCTGTATCTTTTCACCCCTGACCTTTCTCCAAGGCTTGAACAGCAAGTTTTGTCTTGTCTCACAGTGGATGCACCATCGGCGTTTGAAGCTCAACATGTCCAAGATGGAGCTTCTTGTCTTTCCTCCTAAGCCCACCCTTCAACACTCCTTTTCTGTCTCTGTGGACAACATTTCCATTCAACCAGTCCAGCAAGCCCACAGTCTTGGCTTTATCTTTGACTCTTCTCTGTCGTGGATCCCTCAGATCCAGACCACAGCCAAGGCTTGTAGATTCTTCTTGTACAATATTGCCAAAATCCGACCATATCTCTCCGCCTCTACTGCCAAGATCCTGGTCCATGCCCTAGTGATCTCCCGACTGGATTACTGTAACGTCCTCCTGGCTGGGCTTCCTTTTTCTCACCTCCGTCCTTTAATCTCTGTCCAGCATTCAGCTGCACGCATTATCAGTTCCACCCACCGCTCTGACCACATCTCTCCTGTGTTGGCATCCCTTCACTGGCTCCCTCTCCCTTTCCGCATTCAGTACAAGCTCCTGCTGTCGACGTTTAAAGCCCTCCATGGACTGGCCCCTCCTTACTTATCAGACCTTATTTCTCCTCACCTTCCCACCAGGGCCCTCCGTTCTGGTAGCCAAGGTCTGCTGTCCCAGTCCAGGATTTCCTCTGCCCCATCTCGGATTCACCTCTTTTCACTCGCTGCCCCATCACTCCTGCAACCTTCTTCCCCCGCGAGACACAAGGGCCATCACTTCTTTAACCAGCTTCAAAACGGAGTTGAAGACCATCCTGTTCAGAGAAGTGTTCCTAGGCATTGCATAATTGTCGCTTACTATTTGATGTTCTTTTGGTGCCTGTTTTATTGAATCATTACCTGTATTGCTATGTATTTTATATGTATTATCCTACTACAAAGGCCCCTTCCCCACCACCTTTCCCTTTGTGTCGTGTCTTTTTAGATTGTAAGCCTGAGGGCAGGGAACCATCCAATTAAAAAGATTGTATGTACAGCGCTGTAAATTTACACAGCGCTGTACATACAATCTTTTTAATTGGATGGTTCCCTGCCCTC
>NW_024815175.1:0-2294 GCF_019175285.1 Sceloporus undulatus
ACGCTCTCCCTCCTCCCAGCGGAGGAGACCGGGAGACCGAGCAATGGTGCAAACACCAGGAAAAGAGAGTTTATTGTAATTCCAGTTGTGTCCCTTTATGAGGGAGAATGGGATATTACTATTATTATTATTATTATTATTATCAACAACAACAACAATTAGGCTAATTAGCTTCTTGTTCCCAAAACCACAGAGCCTTGTGAAATCTCAAAGACTGTGTTTATCACACGGAGGCTTTTGCAGCTCTTTGCAGCTCAGATCCGAAGCCATTGCGGGTCCAACGATGCGAATTCATGCGACAACGTGTTGTGTTATCACACGCGATTCCTTTCTTCTTCTTTTTAAATAAAGTTTATTGAGTTTAAAATAAAACATACATACATCTTTCTAAAAATCAACCTACAGTTACATTGACAAGATATATGATGGATCAATATTTGTATGTAGCCTTTTATCCTCAGAGGTTGAACAGTCAGTTCTTTGGCTTCTCCCATTTCATACCTTCTTCGGATCAGCTCTCCGCTCCTTTTATCTTTCTTACCTCACTCATCCGACTACTCACACTTTCCCATGTCTCTTCCCCCTCGTTCATACATACTCTAACCTTCTTCACTTACTTACTCTTCTCTCTTCTCTTTACGAATCTGCCTCTGAATCTACATCTTCTACACACCTTGCTAATCTATCAACTACTTCTTCTAACTTTATCATCTTCCGCACTAAAAGACTTCCGCCACCATTGATTTATAAAGCTTAGTCCTCTCTTGCAATCCACTTCTCTTCTGTTGGTTCAGTTGTACATTTGAAGTATAAGTTCTAGAAGATGGTCTGTTTAGTTATATGAAATGATGCAAATGGATAAACTCTCCTTTAGGATTAAAGAAGGCTCCTGGAAGACTGTTCCTAAGGACTGGTGCAGAGTCTCAGACCACATTAAGAAGAAATGGGGAGATATAATTATATGCTATTATCAGCTAGATCTTGGGATACTATGTTAGAGGTTAAAGAGATAATTACTTTTCTCTATCTGAAACCATGCTGGAAGAAATCTATTGGTTTACTTTGTTGTTGGAACAGTTTACCCTTTACTATAATTCTGAATTTGGTGAAAATAGTTATTCTTCAAGACTGGGCAGCTCTTTCCATCTCCATTTCTTTGCATACAGGATCCTGGCGATAGAAACCATATACATTAATGTTTCTTATCCAGATTACCTTCAAACATCCCTAATAACAAAGCTTCAGGGGTTAATGGAAGTAGGAACCTATAGCTTTGTTACGTTTCCAGCATATATTATTTGTATTTTTATATATTTTAGCCAATTTTGCTGGTGCTAGATGCCATCTGAAATGCATCTTGTACCAATGTTCCCTAAGGTTTTGGGCCGCTGTCAATTTAATGCTTTGATTCCATGCTTTTCCCCATTGATTTAAATTGATAGTGTGACCACAATCTTTGGTCCATTTTATCATTGATTCCCTGATTATTTCTTGCTCTTGAGTCCCAGCTTAGCAACACCTTTTATATTTTACCCATCAGACCTTTTTGATATCCTTTGATCAATAAAAGCTTTTCTAGCTCTGAACTATATTCTTTTTTCTCCTGTGATTTTAGGTCTTGCTGCATTTTGGAGTATATTTGTTGATATTCAAACCAATTCAGATTAAAACCTTGTAAATTTAAACCTTTTTGTGTTTTAATTTCTATTTCTTCACCCTGAAACTTTAAGAGATCATCATAAATAATCCAATTCCCTTCTCTCTCCATTTTCGTGCTGCAAATGGCTTCTAAGGCGAGGCCCATTTTGGGAATCCCATAACTATCCAATCTTTATACTTGCTCCAAATCTTAAACAACTCATGTCTAATACAATGATTGTTAATCGAGGGATCTGCTTTTTCTTTGTCATATAAGAGAAAAGTATGCCTTCCAAATTTAAGGCCTTCGCCTTCCAATTCTCGTGATTCTTTATCCTGCAAATTAATCCAATGTTTAATTAGCCTCATCATATACTTTAATATCTGGAGCCATTAACCCTCCTCTTTCCTTTGCGTCTTGTAAAACCTTTAGTTTTACTCTAGGGTTTTTCCCTCCCAAATGAAGTCTGTTAAATCCCTTAAGCATTTTCTCTGGGATTATAATAGGGAGAGTTTGAAATCAAAAGAGGGTTTTAGGTAATATGTTCATTTTAATGGCAGCTTTCTTACCTAAGAAAATAAGTGCAGTTTATTCCAATTATTAATTTAATTGTAATTGTTTTTCCACAGAGTGCCATAGTTATTCCCAAAGAGTT
>NW_024815176.1:0-2294 GCF_019175285.1 Sceloporus undulatus
CTATTTTTGAAACTTTTATATTAATAGTTTTTGTATTAATACTTTGTGTTTTTTTAAAACTTGATTTGATTTGAGTCTGTGCTGAGAGAAAGATGGGAAATACACAATAGAGTCATTTGTATTAATAAAAGAATGAACTGGGAAATCTAAATTGTGTAGGGGTCTCATTTACAATGTACAGTATAGTCGATTATAAGTCGAGAAATTTATGCCCCCAAATGTATGCCCCTAAAATCCTGGGTTGACTTGTACAGTATATGGATCAATACACTAGTACGACTTAGAAAGGTCCTAAAACAGGCAAGCCTGATGCTCATCTCTCTCTCTCTCTCTCTCTCTCTCTCTCTCTCTCTCTCTCTCTGTGAAAGGAGCCCTGGTGGCACAGTGGTTAAATGCCTGTACTGCAGCCACTCACTCAAAACCATAAGGTTGCGAGTTCAAGACCAGCAAAAGGGCTCAAGCTCGACTCAGGCTTGCAATCCTTCCAGATTGTTGGGGGCAGTTAGCTTACAGTTGTAAACTGCTTAGATGCTGCTAGTTCAGTATGAAGTGGTATATAAATGAAGCTGTTTGTTTTGTTTGTTTTGAAAGAGGTTTCCGGTCTGATCTGCAAGGCTTCTCTTCCTAGTAAAAAACTCCCCATTTAACTCCACTTGCTTCCCTTCTCAATCTGATGTTCAAACCTTTCCTCCAGCACCTGGGAATTAGGGGCTGGGGAGAAGTCCAGAGAAGGAGAAGGAGGGACGGAAGTGGTATTTCCCCCTTCCCCTTCCTTATAGCCCCCTAAGTTTTACCCTTGACTTATTCACAGGTCATATCAAAATCCATGATTTTGACCCTAAAACCGTCCCTTGACTTATACATGCGGTTGACTTATATATGAGTATATACATTAACTAATTAATAATTAAATTCTGGAATTAAGCTGATGCTTCGGGCCCAGCTTAAGTCAATCAAGTAAGTTAAAATACATTTAATAACGTTTCCCTTTACATTTGGAAATTTCCAACTTCACTTTTTTAAGATAATCCTATCACTAGCAATAACCATGATTAAAGATAGTGGAGGACAGTGATAGGTCCTCTCTTGATGATGATGATGATGATGATAATAATAATAATAATGATAAAACTTTTATTTATATCCCCCTTTTTGTAAAAACAATCAAAGTGGCTAACGGCATATAAAATCATACAATAATATCATATATACAATATCCCCCCTTAAAAAAGAATTAAACAATTTGCAATTAAAACTACATAAAACATTAAATATAAAATCAAATAGTCGTGGACAGAGTCATAACATAATACATAAATGTCCGTGATGTATGGGAGTGGTCATTGTGTGGTTATTATATGGCTGAGGACTTGATTCTGGAAAGGCCTGCCGGAAGAGGTCCGTCTTAACTGCTTTCTTAAAAGCATCCAAGCTGGTGATTTGACAGATCTCATCCAGCAGGCCATTCCACAGGCCTTAACTGACATAATTGCCATCATTTTGACATTGAAATAAAATACCAGAAATGTATCTCAGGAAAGACTAATGACCAGGATCCAAAGAGACATTTTAGGGACTCTCTGTTTGGATCATCTTTGATAAGATTTGTTATTTAGGAATGGAGAAATAGTTGTTCAAACTATTTTTGGAAACCTTGTCAGTTCTGAAAACAGGTTTTTCTAAAAATGTAAGCATAGTTTCCCCTTGAGAGTATAGAACTAATTGAAACCTGACCTTAATAGATAGATAAGTATGTTGTTTTATTTTTCATCAACTTTTTTTGTCACTGCTTGTGCTGAAACCACTATTTTGATAATTATTTCACAGCTCACTGGGGATTAGATTTCAGTCAAACATTCTCAACTAGCAGACCAGATTGACTCCTATTTAATTCAACCAACAAACCTTTTGATTCTAGACAGACTGAAGTGTCAGGTCCATTACAATTCTATGTTAATAAAGAGGAGCTGGGTATTTTAAAGTTCCATGTGACTGTGACTGTTTAATTATTTTGCTACAGAAGGGAAAATAATAGGTTGTCATTCATACAGTTTTTATGAATGGCTTCATTTGATAAATAGGAAGCAAAAAATGTTAGTGATATTGAATTCAATGTAGAGGTGCTAAATACCATGGAAATCTCTTTCAGGTTATACTGTATAAGCAATTATTTAATCAGTGTTGTTCTACAGGCACCTCACCTTCTTGAAATTATTAATTAATTATTACTAAATTATTGAAATTAATATAGATTTAGAGCCTGCTCTTTTCCTTGAGTCCTAGTCTGGGATATA
>NW_024815177.1:0-2294 GCF_019175285.1 Sceloporus undulatus
TGTAAACCTGCAAGCAGGAAATGCATTGGTTTTCTGTTGCTTGCTTTGGGATCCTTTTTGGCTGAAAAGGAAGATACAAATCCTTCAAAGAAATAATAAAGAAGAGGTAAGAAAAAAGTGGCTACTAGTCATTATGGCTATTTGCTGTCTTCAGTCGTATCACAACACTTATGTCTCTGAAGTCTAGTTCCTAAGGAACAGAAAACAATATGATCACATCCTCCTTGTAGGTTAACCATTGCCATCAGGTTGGCAGTTGTGGCAACAAACATCTGGAATAAACAGACCCTATGTTCTTAAGAAAATTTCCTGAGATTTCGTTACCAGAAGACCTCTAAGAATGCAATAAGGAAATATGCAAACCCATCTTCTGGAGCTCTGTGTGCCTCTTTCTTCAAGAAGTTTTCTATGGAGAACTTCTGTATGAAGGACTGTATAGAGAGAGCTCTGCCCCCCCCTCCATAAATGTGCAAATAGGGATGGTGGTTCAGCCTTGGAAATGGCATCTTCATAACATTTAGAACACAAGATTGGTTCCTGGTTGAAACAGTTATCCACCTCAATACAGATTCTGTTTGTCTGTCTGTCTCTATTTCACTATTTACCAATGCTTTTAAAGTTTTCAGTTTGACTCTATTTCACTTGAATTTTCATTTTGGTTTTGGTAGGCTGATGTAGCTCATCTCTTTAGGATGGGAATTAAAGTAGAACACCTCTTTGTTAACCATCTAAATGTAGACAATAAGTGTGTGTTTGTCTGAGAGAGAGAGCACGCGCGCGAGAGAGTAAATCTTATAGAACTTGAGAATAGGCATTTGCAGATCTGTCTTGCCCAGTGTAGTGCCCAAGGATATTATGGCACCCATATATATCTTCCATAGATATCCAAAGAAGCTGGGTGTGGTTCACAGCAAATGATCAGTCTCCAGTACCTGCCACCTACAATTTCTCACCCTATATTTTCCTACATTAGCCTCTGAGCCCCATGAAGACTCTAAAGTAGTGATTCCCAATGGCCAGGGATTCTGGGAGCCAAAGTCCAACACATTTGGAAAGCCAGAGTTTAGGAATCACTGCAAGTAAATGGGAAATCATGTAGTCTACAGGAAATATATATGACACAACACCACTTTCACACTTTTGTGCCTCTCCCAGAGCCCCCTACTTAATCTCTTACATTTTTTAACCAAAAGTGATAAACTGCTGCTGTCAATGATCCCAGGAGTAACAGTTCTACTTCAACACATGGTGTACCCTGCTGTCCCACTTCACAAGGTTTTTAAACAAAACAAAACATCTCCAAAATAAAATTATAGAAAATCCTGCTTTTTCAGTTTTCTTTTAAATTGGATAGTTGATGCAGCAATTGGCTTCAAGCCCTTGGGGTTTGACCATTCTAGTCTATAGAGTAAAAAACCCTGTGGGAAACTGTGAGGAACGTCCCTCATGATTTTCCTTGCTATTTCTCTCTTTGCTGAATAAATGATGGAACTCAACTCCAGGATTCTCCTTCTCTCTGTTTGTGTGCCTTCAAGTCACCTGTCAATTTATGGTGACCCCATGCATTTCTTAGGATTTTCTTAGGCAAAGAATACTGAGGTACGTACTCCTTCCCCTCCTGCATAATTTTACTTAAATTCCAAGGCTGGAAAAATAAATATGCACCATGTATAATTCAATGGGCAAAAATCTTTTATTGCTTTAGCTAGATATGAACATGGGTTTTATAGATCTCAACTATCAAAACAATATGACTATGGAAATACTATATTACTGCATACACTTAGCCCACAATTTTATCCTATGTATTTCCTCATCCTATGGACTTGATGCATGAAGCAGCAGAATTTTAAGACAAAGGCCATGAGTCTGAAACAGTATGAAAGATAATGTTATGAGAAATACATGCATTTGGTACATTGTTTAAGTAGCCTAGTTTATGGTTTTGTTAAGTGAGGTGAATTTCTTTGGTTATTACTCTTTCACTGTATGATTACATTTCTTTGCATAATTTATATCTCATTGAAGCAAGAACCTCCATTTTGAAGAGACCATATGGGCAGGGTTGCCATTGGTCTGGACCTCCAAACCAGGACAAATGTAGGACAAAATTTTCAAATGTAGGACCTTTTTTTTTTGGTCCTACATTTGAAAAAGAGCCTCACTGAGGAGAGGATTCCTTCTGCGCTTGGGCTCCGTTCATGGAGCCCAAGCGGAGAAGGAATCCGCCCCCAGGGAGGCATTCTCTTCCCCTTGGGCTCCGTTTTTGCCAACGGAGCCCAAGGGAAAAAGAA
>NW_024815178.1:0-2294 GCF_019175285.1 Sceloporus undulatus
GGAAAAGGCAGTTTTCAGAGAGGGCTAAATGCAATGGTTAGGGGACAGAAAAGCGGGAAAACTGTTAGAACAAGTTAATGACAAGTCTTTTTTTTCTTCTGTGGTCTTTGGAAATCAGGTATTAACTATCAAAAGTGCTTGGGGATGATATAGGCTGGTTACCTTGTGAAGTTGCACCTCATAGAGGCAAGGGCACTGTCATCCTCTTTGTACTGATGATGCAGTGGTAAAGACAAGTAGACTGATCCAGGAGATTATTACATGGGGGGAAAGAAGCAATTTGAGGAGGTAGTCACACAATTCCTTTGAATGCTTTCACATAGAATCCATTTGTGCAATTGTGCACTTGAAATATCGCAATAGCATTTTGCACACATCCACAAATAAATTGCTAGTATATCACAAATGATCACTTTGTGCATGCATGGCATATCAGTGCAATTGCGCATGTCTGCTAATCTTGTTCTCGGACCACAAAGAATAATGACAATAAATAAAATTCATTACTTTAACACATTGTTTTAATCAAGTATTATCTAAATTGTGCCCCTCAGCTCAAAAGAACACTGAAATCCACTGCAAAACCGATCCTGGCAATGAGAATGGATTGTGACCATCGCAATGCATTCTGGGTATCCCAAGTTGCTTCTTCAGTTGCGGTAATCCAGCATGATTGACCTCTGCACTCTCTCAATCATGAGTTCCTGCTATCATGAATGAATTCTTGGGAGTTACCCCTGAATGAAATGTTGCTGTCTACTGCCACTGTGACTACGGATTTTGTGAAACATTGTGTGATAATACACGGTGCAATTGCACAATTGTAGTCCTCAACCCATTTCTTTTCCCCTGTGTGATAACCATTTCTTTTCCCCTGTGTGATAATCTCCCTAGTTTTCTTGCACCTAATGTCCCATTCCACGGTTTTGTAACTATGGCACAAGATTCAGGATGACAGGCCAGGTCTACCATGAAGAAAGATATAAATCCCAGCAATAATTTAATCTCCTGGACAAGGCTGGCCCTACAGTTACGCAGAGTGAGATAACTACCTTGAGTAGCAGGTGCTGGGGACATCAGTGGCAGCTTCCTTGGTTGTCCTGCTGGATTCCTCAGTTGCTCCTCACTGTTGGTGGGAACGCACAGTGTTTGTATACGCAACTTGTTCTGAGGTCCTAACCTAGCCTGCTGCTCAGGTGTTGTAGAGAATGCCATCCTGTTGCCAGTGTGACAGTGAGGTCCAATGGCCGGCTCAGACAGCTTCTGTAGGTCAGGAAAGTGAGGAGGAAACACTGTCTAGTGTTTTGTTTCAAAAAGAAAAATTTCTTGGGTTAGACTTGAACCTGCTTGCCACACGTCTTGACTGCGATGTTTTTGAAAATTCACTAAACTGCATAATATAGGAGAAATGGAAAGATTTCCAGATGCATAAACAACTGGTAGCTATCTAGCATAGAAATAAAACAACTTGCTCATCATATTTGGAAGTATGAAAGGAAAATGGTTTATTCATTTATTAGATTATAAAAAGCTTCATCGCAAAGACCCATATATATATATATATATATATATATATATATATATTTCAAATATCAAAACCTGATGTTCATCTTGACCTTATCATCCAAGCCCATTATGTGTTTTTTTTTTAGAAATGTCTTACACTACCTCCACTAGTGGCCACATATAAGGACACTGGCCCTCCATTGAAAAAACATGATACATGACTCAGAGGTGATTTGCTAGGGTCTGGCAAAAAGCACCTAATTCAGGTTTCTCACTGGACTACAAAATGCTGTGTTTTAGAAATCTCATTTAGAAATATCCTTAATTCCCATGTAAGCAACAGTCCCATGTAAGTCACCCTCTCTCTCAAGGTTGTTCCCCAATAATATGCATTTCATGGCTGCCTTAGATTTACTGGTTGCGTTAACTCATGGCTTTTCAGATTTTGTACTTGTATGTAAGATGTTGGTGTAATTGGCACAAAAAACCATAGGTAGTCACCAAGAAGCCTGGATGGCTGTGTTAATGCATGTAGTGCCTTCTGCTGCAGTACTTAAGTTCTCAATAACTTCATTGCTTTCAATAAAGAGATTTTAATGGCTCTTATTTGTGAGCCATATTTTCAATCTGCAGTCAGTGAATTGGATGGAGAATTGCTTGATTTCAGATTTTTCTTCAACTTCGGAGTACTTTTTGTGCATATCATTCATTGAGGGTTGGATGTTTCTTAAACTAGTTCATAATTTCCATAGCTTGCATGAGCCTTTCTCATCTACCTATGAACTATT
>NW_024815179.1:0-2294 GCF_019175285.1 Sceloporus undulatus
TATGGATGCAAGCTGCAGGAAAAGAGATTCCACCTCAACATTAGGAGGAACTTCCTGAGAGTAAGGGCTGTTTGACAGTGGAACACACACCCTCAGAGTGTAGTGGAGTCCCCTTCCTTAGAGGTCTTTAAACAGAGGCTGGATGGCCATCTTCTGGGGATGCTGTGATTTGGATTTCCTGCATGGCGGGGGGTTGGACTGGATGGCCCTAGTGGTATCTTCCAACTCTATGATTCTAAGTGGGTTATCATGTTAAAATAAGTGGTGAGTTAACTTACTGTTTAAACAACAAAAAACTACTCATCACAAAGCTATCTGAGAACCACACTTTGCCTGCTCTGCTTTATTTATTGGGAAATGTTTATAATTCTGAGAAAAAGTGTAATGGCTGGCTATTCTTTCAATGGCTTTTCATACAGCCAACAATAGTAGCTTTCTAGATCAGCAACTGGAAGTAAACTACATTATTATTATTAGATTATGTTTATTTATATCCCACGCTTCTCCCAAGGCTGGGACTCAGGGCGGCTTACAACATTAAAAAATACCATACAGTTAAAAATATACAAAAATAGTATATTAAAATAGAATTAAATTGCTACAACAATTAAAACATTATTGTGGTTCTGCTCCCACTTTGCTAGGAAATATCAGAAGGTGATGCCAGGAGATGTTTATTCCTCTGGAGTACTGTAGTGGTTCAACATGAGCACTATGAAACTCCTTCTTTGAATCATGTCTTAGTCACAAACTCATTATGGCCACATTACATGGAACAGTGGAAAATAGGGTTTTTTAGGTGTGTGGGGATACAACTCCATATAGAGCATGGAATCCAATTCTGAAACTAAATGTGGTGAGTGAGTGGAAGGATATCTAATGGATTCACCCACCAACCTATTAAGGAGTCCATACAGACAGGCCAAAATAAAGCTGCTTCAGGTCACTTTGGAGGTAGGCTATTTAAATGATGCATGCGTCCTAAGAGGCCAGAAGCCACACCAAAGCCACACTCTAGTCCTAAGGACTGGAGCACAGCTTTGGCGCGGCTTCTGGCCCCTTAAGATGTGTGTGTCATTTAAACAGCATACCTTCAAAGTCTCCTGAAGCAGCTTTATTTTGGCCTGTCTGTATGGGCCCATTAATGTCTTCAGTTTTTCTTTGTTTTGCAGAAAAGAATGGATTTTCCTCTAGAAACAGGGAGACTCCTTTGCTATTCTGCGGATCACCCAGTTTGAGGGGGGGGGGGAGCAGGAGAGATGGCAGACCAGGCTTTTGTCTCAATGTCCATTAAAATAACTCATATGTGAGCGAAACTGATCAACTGATGCAGCCCTCCATATAATCCACTAGCAGCTACCCATGGACATATGCAACAGAAGGGAAGGGAGTGCACTGCACAGTCCTCAGCTCTTCTGAGAAGACTTAGAAGTTAGAAGTGGAGCGCTTTGCTCACAGCAATGCATACCAATGAGCGATTTAATAGTCTTTTGATCACAGTGCATGTACTCATTCCCTCAAGCAAGAGACAGCATTCTGATTAGGCATTGGCACAGAAGGAGTCTGGACTCCTGATAGGCTCCCATGTGAGTTGCTTTTGAAGACACCCTTGATGATGACGTCCTGCTTCTTTTTAACAGGGGCCTCTCTTTCTCACTTCAGGTTGTCTCAGAATCAGAGGATGCAAAGATAGAGGGAGTAGCAATAAAAAGAAAACAGCAGGAGATGACTAGGGAGGGGATCTCCCAGCTCAGAAGTGTCTCAGTTGGCAAGAAGGGCATCCTGTGATTTTAGCAGAAAGCTGATGATGGAAAATCAATCACTTACTGAAGGGAGCTGATGGTGACAGCCTTGCTGTGCTCTTGACTTTTATTTTTCTTTGGAAGGAGACAAATTTACATGATCTAGCAATATTTGATTTTTAAAATAATGACTAGCAAAATGGCCATCAATATGAGAGGCAGGGGTGTGTGTGCTGGTGTGTGTGCGCATGTGTGTGTGCATCTATATTTAGGAAATGCTTTTAGAAAGCCTTAGCAGACAAGGGTATATGTACACGGGGCAAAAGAAGAACATTGCCCCCCAAATAGGAATTCTGCCCCCACCCAGTGAAATTTTCCTGCTGTCCTCAAACTTCTGGCATTGCAGAGAGTGAGATCCTAAAAATCATTCGCAAATTTTGTTTGCTGTTGTGTGCCTTCAAGTCATTTCTGACATATGGGGACCCTAAGGTGAACTTATCATGGGGTTTTCTGGGTCTGAGAGTGTGTGCCTCAGTCAGGGTCACCCAGCAG
>NW_024815180.1:0-2294 GCF_019175285.1 Sceloporus undulatus
GAATTCAGAGCCAAGAAGGATCCAAGAGCTATGTGCTAATCCTTTTTGTCTGAGATATTTGCACCAAGCACCCATTGCATTCAATTTGGTTTCTGGCCATTCTTCCTCCCAGGAAACATTCTAAAGTGAGTAAAACCTTTTTGAACACTCAGTTTCTGCCCCCAAGCAACAATTCCAGTATAAATATCTGGCCCGACTGGCTGTTCTTTGACATCAGTCCAATTACAGACAGTCTGGCAGTTTACATGGCTAAGCACCTCAGTGCACTCGCCAAACCCACTTGTTGCAGGATGTCCTGACTTCTCTTCCCATTTCGAACCCTCAGCAATTGGAATCAAGATCCACCTAGGTAAGGCATTTCCATTATGAAAGTCTTACATCTCTTTACCATTCCCACCTGTTCTTGTGCATGTGTGTGAATACTTATGTGTGTGTGTATTTTGATTTTCCCCTAAATCAAACATAAAAACCTATTTGAAATGCTTTTGGAGTTCTGTGTGCTTCTGGGCGTGTGTCCTCCTTTCCTCCCTTCATAGAGGTTACTCATAATTGCTAAATGGAACCCCTAAATATTAGCCTACATTAACCCCTCCTTATTTGAGTTTCAATTAATAAATTTGCTGTGAGTAACCCAAGCATGACCCTGCTGCTTATGCTCCTAAATCCATGGAGTGATTGTATCCTTACTCATAGGAGCTAGCAAACAAGAGACTAGATGGGGACTTCCTTGAAGGAATCAGTGGAAGCAGATAGTCAAAGGACTGTTGAAAAAATATTCCATGAAACATGTGCAAAAATACTTTGATTGACAAGTGGCATCATATCCTGTGAGACTGCCAAAGAGTGCTGAGTCAGAGCCCAAGGCATGATGCAAGCTAACTGCAGAAGTCAGTTCAAGATGTTTGGCACCAGGATATGACTCACAACCAATAGAGTATACAGCTCACATGCAGATTGGTGTGGATTGGATTGTAGTTGTGTGTACAAGAGATGATGAAGTTGAAGGAACTCGGAGAGGAGAGCTTGCAAATATTTGTATTATTTTGTAACTCAAGATAGATAGATTTTTAGTGTAAAAAATGGTCATTGCATTGCCAATATCTATATCTGGATATTTGCTTCCGTACTCTGCTATGTTATTGTTGAGCTGCATCTGGGAGTGTCACCCTCACATTGTGCTGTATATTGGCTTGTGAACACGATAGGAATTCAGAGCCAAGAAGGATTGAGAGCCAGTGTGCTAATCCTTTTTGTCTGATTTATTTGCTCTAAGCACCCATTGCATTCAATTTGGTTTCAGACCATTCTTCCTCCCAGGACACATCCTAAAGCGATTTAAACCCTTTTGGACACTCGGTTTCTGCCCACAAGCAACAATTACAGCATAAATATCTGCCCTGACTGGCTGTTCTTTGACTTCAGTCCAATTACAGACAGACAGTCTGTGGGTTTACATGGCTAAGCACCTCAATGCAGCCGCCAACCCCACTTGTCGCATGGGCTCCTGGCTTCTCTTCCCATTTCGAACCCTCAGCAATTGGAATCAAGATCCGCCTAGGTAAAGTATGACTATTATGTAAGTCTTACATCTCTTGACCACTCCCACCTGTTATCTAGTTCTTGTGCGTGTGTGTGAACACTTACGTGTGTGTGTATTATGCTTTTCCGCTCAACAAAACAAAACAAAACAAAACTATTTCAAATGCCTTTGGAGTTCTGTGTGCTTCCACGCCTGGTCTAGTTAAGCTGAATCCCGATGTTGCTCTTGCCCCAACCAAACTTTATATCTCCTTTCAGCTAAGTAACAAATTCCCCTAAAAGCATAGCACTTGCGGGTGTCCTCCCCAGACTCCAGCATTCTGGGTAACAAAGGGCCTCTGGAATCAACCATGGAACTAAGCAAGCTCAGGCAGGAAAAGAAACATTAGAGAACATTGCCATTGTCCTCTAAGCCATTGCAGGGCCAACAGAGGGATTTTACCCAAGAGGTCTCTCCAGAGTCTCAAAAGGCTGGAAGAGGGGCCAAAAAAGCCAGGAAACCTGGTCAGGGATGGGCTGAGGATCTTCTGGAGTCAAAAAGCATTTATCTCCATGGTTCTTTCCCACAAAATCCTATAATTGACAGTTTTTTGGGACTTCCGGTGGTATGGCCGATCGCGGTGGCCGTTGGTGAGAGAGGCTCTCCCTCGGAACGGCAGTTGCTGGCCCTCAGACCCTGTTAGTGCCACCAAAGACAGGGTTGAAGTACCCCCTCGATAAGGGGGACCAGAGGCGCCCACTTTGGCACCCCCGAG
>NW_024815181.1:0-2294 GCF_019175285.1 Sceloporus undulatus
TGGGCCAAATTTCAAATCCAAGAAGAACCATCTGGATCTATGTGGCTGATGAGTAACTACATTTGCTCTGCCTGTTGATGACTCCTTCCTCACCCCAAAACATATTACAAATGGCTTCTTAACTTCCTCTGCCCTTGAATGAAGGGTAACAAAGTTTTCTCCTTGTGAGCCAAACACACATACTAATTTTTATTTTATTTTATTTTACTATTTTTGCACTCAGGAGTAGATATCCTTAGGGAAGAATTAGGTCAGAACCTTCTGTTGATAATCAGAGAGTAGGGAAGAGTGAGCATTTTGCTTGGTTAATTATTTTATAAAGATTTACAAAAAATCCACACACATATCACACAGAAAGAACTTGTGATTTTAAAAAACTGATTATGAAACAAGGTAAAATTGACAAACCTGTCCCTCCAGGCATAAGGTGCATTCACATTTTAAAAGTTATTCAAACACATTTGTGGGGATGATTTAGTGGTTGCCACCACTTTCCCCCCCCCCCTCTTTTCCTTGAGAAGAGGCAGACTCATCATTCTCATTAGCTACATTTTGGCAGAGACAGTGCTGATTAATCTCATTCCTCTTTTTTTGCTGCTTTTAAAATGTCTCAGTATTCCTGTCCCCTCACCCACTTTCTCCTTTGTCCTAAGCTTATGTCAACTGCTGAAAAATGAGGGGCTATACAGATGAGTGGCTATATAGATGGGCGGCTGAAACGCCCGTCTTTGCCCCTGGTTGGTTCCGCAGCAGCCACACGGTGCGGCACTGGTGCACTCCCTAAAAAGAAGCCGCTCTAGGCAGCTTCTTTTTAGGGGCGTCATTCTGGCGCTCATGCCATAATGGTGCCCCTTCTGACAAGTGCCGTTTGGGTGCTCTGATGTGAGTGCGTCATCATGGCACGCCCTATGTAAATGGGGGCGCACCATGATGGTGCATGGGCACCGATAGTAGGGCTGGAAGCATGTAGACACCCAGCCTTATCCAGACCTACTTTTGGGCCCAGGCCAGTGCAAAGCGCCTGTCTGTACCCGTCCTGAGTTCAAAGTGGAAAAGTTATTTGTACTCCAATAAATGGGGGAGGGTGGGGAGATAAGAGAAGGAGGCAGAATCTTGCCCTTCCTAAGAGGCTCTGGAGTTTATCACATTGGCTTTGCTCCTGCAATAGATGCAGGGTGTAACTTTAAGAAGATGGATCTTATTGCATTTCCCCGTCACCAGGCAGTACACAGCCTGTTTGCAACTCGGGCTCCTCTAGGCTCTTCCCACATCTTCACAGAGTGGTGGACATGTGGGAAAATGATAAAATTTTAGAAACAAATATATTACAAAACAAAGAAAGTTGTTAAAGAGAATCTGGAATTTAAATCAGAGGTATTTTTGTTAAATATGTTGAATGAAAATCTGGAAAAAAATCAGTAAAATTTTATTTTATACTGTATGTTATCAGCATCAAGTATAATTTATGCCAAAAACTGGTAAGAAGGAAGACACCCCATCAATAGAAGAATGGACACTCAAATTACTGGACTTACTTGAAATGGACAAATGGACTAGAAGTCTGAGAAATGAGAAATCCAACAAGGCGCATTAAAGACAATGCAATAAACCTCTAACACGGTCACATCTTTGAACATCACCCTTATGGTTGAGGATGACAGGAGTTGTTTTGGACACATTGGAGGAAGCTGGATGGGAAGAGTCTGTTGTAGGTTCAGAACTGATTGAACAATGTACTACTACACAACATATATTTGACACATGAATTAAATTGGCCCAAGAAATTTAGGTGCCCCCTGACTCAGATGTGCATGTCTGTGGGTTAGTGGTGTTTTTGTTGTTGTTGTTTTGTTTCTTGTTTTTAAGGGCAAGTGAAGCTTACAACAAAAAGTTGAAGTATGGAGTGGTGCTGATCAGGATTCCAGTTAGTGATTCTGTTTCACCCCCTCAAGCCCACACAACAGTCATAATAGGCAATCTGTCAATAATGTTTTTGTCACCTCACAATATGAATGTGAAACATAAGAGTGAAAATCTGTTACAAATCATGAATTTAAAAGGCTGATGTCCTGTCTGGTTGGCTAAAGTAAGCAAAAGATAACATGCTATTCAGTCACACTCTGTACAGATGAAAAACAAAGTCAATAGAGGATTCTTAAATTTAGCTTTTATGTAATAGCTACCATACAAGGAACAGGAAACCCCAGATAAAAAGTCAAACCGTGAATTTTTGGCCTCTGGAACTAGTCTGAAATGAGAAGCACTGAATCCACCCTATGATTGGCAGAAGTATC
>NW_024815182.1:0-2294 GCF_019175285.1 Sceloporus undulatus
GCTGCCGCTGGCCCCTGCTGAGGCCCGGGCAGCGCGCGCCGAGGAGCCCGTCCCCTTTGGCCAGCCGGCCATTGGCTGGCTGGCCAAAGCAGGGGATGAGCTCCTGCTTGAGAGCCCCCTGCGCGCGCGGGCAGGAAAGCCCTGGCCTTGGCACAGGAGGCGCGGTGGCGGCGGCAGCGGTGCAACTGCTGCTGAGGAGGAGGAGGAAGGCAGAGCTGGAGGAGGAGGTGGGTTGGCGCTGCCCATAGTCCCCCACCACTCCAGGAAGAGCAGGAGGAGGTGGGTTGGCGCCGTGGCTGGCCGCATTAGCAGCAGCGGCAATGGCCGCAGGAGCGGGCCCCAAACCGGGACCAAGGCATGGCTGAGGGCCAAACCGTTCCGTGACCGGGAGGGGCCCCCGAAAGCGGGTTTTTCCCGGCGGCCACCGGGTTATGGCATCCCTATATGAAGAGAGACTTAGGGAGCTGGCGATGTTTAGTCTAGAGAAGAGAAGGTTAAGAGGTGATATCATAGCCCACTAGATTTAAACTACAAGAAAAGATATCCTACATAAACATTAGGAGGAAGTTCCTGACAGTAAGAGCTGTTCGACAGTGGAACACACTACCGCAGAGAGTAGTGGAGTCTCATTCTTTGGAGGTTTCTGAACTGTATGGCCATCTGTCTGGGATGCTTTGATTGTGAGTTCCAGCATGGCAGGGGATTGACTGGATGGCCTTTGAGGTCTCTTCCAGCTCTATGGTTCTATGATTCATTGATTTGCAGAAGGACTGTAATTCGGTACCCATGTAGGTCCGCTGTTCAAACCCCCATGTCTCTAGGGAGAAGTGAGGAAGACTTTTGCCTGAATCCCTGGGAAGAGGGCTGTTTTTAGTCAATGTTTTTAGACAATATTATGCAAGACCGAGCAATAAAGGCAGCTTCCTAACCACAGGGGGTCTTTGTGTGATGCACTGACATGGTCACACATCCTTCCAATCATTATCTGCAAAGGACAGGTAGTTCCATCACTTCTTTTTAAATGCCCATTCACCATATGAATGCACCCCAAAGGTGCTTTCCTTTTTAGTAAAAACAAAGTCTAGCATCTTACTTCTATTACTCATAATCTCTAGCTTGGAAAAGTTACTTTGAAGGACTTGAACTCTCAGCGTGCTCCTGAAATACAACCAGCCAGAATGCTGAGTGTGGGATCAACAGAGAGGAAAATAATTTTTCCAGGTTCTGCTTTTTCCCAGTGGCTGATCACCAGTGCTCATACCCAAGTCACAAACTTTAAAACATTTTTATAAACACATTCTCACACTTCTGATAAAAAAAGATAACCTTTAAAAAAACTCACTACAAAGCATGCCTTATACACAAGCTGCACAATTAAAAACCAAAAACACAGCTGAAAGAGAACCTTTACAAACCCCTTCTTACCAAAGCTGTTAAAAATAGCTCCATCAGGAAATGTTAAGAAGACACTTATGTTCCCCTCACCATGATTCTCATCTACAGTTTCGCAGAATAATTAAACGACCTTTCAAAGTTGCAGCCCTGCTATCAATTTTTAAGCACTCAGAAATTAAGAGGGCTTTGGGGTTGTTGTTAGCTATCCTGAGACAATCTCAACTCATGGTGAACCTGTAAATCACCTGTAAATGTGATTACTCTTATGATTGGGATGTAAAACCATGTGGATAATACATATGGGTACTTTTTGATAAATAGACACGTCTCGGTCAGATCATTTTATTGTTAATTTACAACGATTGTTGTCCCCCTTTTGTTGGTTTGTAGTATTATATAAGCCTGCTGCTTCTTGTTTGTGTTTGATATAGTTAGGTCATGGCTGAATGGAAACATACTTTTACCTACAATGATACTGATAAAACACATATCATAGCTAATAGATCCTTATTTAAGGAACATGAAGCTACACAGTACCGTAGCAACTGGCAGGATTTTGAAGGGCTTAAAAAACAATATGTTAGAATGGATCTACATGCCTCCACCCTAGCAGAATATTGTAAAACAGCACGTATTCCCAGAGGCCTTAGAATACAGAAGAGTCCAGGCCTATTTACAAATGATATGGATTTCAAAACTAAATGGGCTGCTATCCTCAACAAATGTTCCTTGGATTTGATGTTACTTTTGGTGGATAGACTGAACACTGAATTAGAACACACTAAAACTGAAATTGATGAATCATGGTCCAAGTTATCAACAGAGTGTTCCAGTCAGGAAATCCAAAAACGTATGGAGTCATTAGAAAGAGAATTAGATATTTTCTCAAATGATCTTAA
>NW_024815183.1:0-671 GCF_019175285.1 Sceloporus undulatus
CCCTGGGCTCCAGGGTCACAGTCCAATGCTCCAGCCACTAAACCACAGTGTCTCTTTCTTAAGGCTTTGTAGTTTTTTGTGGAGTGTCATTGCCGACTTCTGGGGAGCCTCTCCTGGGTTTCCTTGGCAAGAGTTGTTCAGAGGAGGTTTGCCATTGCCTTCTCTGAGGCTGAGAGAGTGTGACTTGCCAAGGGTCACCTAAGTCCAAAATACATACAGCAATAATCCAATCTGAGACTGCTTTAAGTGCCCTGGCTCAGTGCTAGGGAATTCTGGGAAATGTAGTTTTGTGAGACATTCAGCCTTCTCTGTCAGAGAGCTCTGGTGCCACAATAAACTCCAATTCCCAGGATTCCCTAGCACTGGGTCAGGGCAGTTAAAGTGCTCTCAAACTGGGCTATTGCTGCCATGTGTTTTGGACCTTTCTTGGCCGCAAACTGTCCATAGCCTGCAATGCATCTCATAATTCTGTTGGCAGTCCCTCCCTCCCGACACTTTCTCATTTCCCCCCAAAACCAGCGCAAAGCTGGCAGATGGAAAGAGGTTTTAAAGCAGCATTTAATCTGCCATTTTTGTTTTTACAAACTAAATGTCCCAAATGCTGTTATCAGTTTTGTAGCTATTATTACAGAAAGGTATTAAGAGTCTTGCAGGTACAATATTTGTAAGTA
>NW_024815183.1:771-2293 GCF_019175285.1 Sceloporus undulatus
GGATTCCCTAGCACTGGGTCAGGGCAGTTAAAGTGCTCTCAAACTGGGCTATTGCTGCCATGTGTTTTGGACCTTTCTTGGCCGCAAACTGTCCATAGCCTGCAATGCATCTCATAATTCTGTTGGCAGTCCCTCCCTCCCAACACTTTCTCATTTCCCCCCAAAACCAGCGCAAAGCTGGCAGATGGAAAGAGGTTTTAAAGCAGCATTTAATCTGCCATTTTTGTTTTTACAAACTAAATGTCCCAAATGCTATTATCAGTTTTGTAGCTATTATTACAGAAAGGTATTAAGAGTCTTGCAGGTACAATATTTGTAAGTACTGTATATCATATTCAATTCATACAAGCTATTAAAATAATAAATAGACCTAAATGTCCAATTCTGAGACTAACTTCCAAGATCCGCTCTTTAACTCTCTCTCTCGATCTCCAACCGACACAATTCCCCCAACTGTCTCTTGGTCTCTCAGGCCTTATATCTCCTTCTCACGGAAGCTTCCAGAAGGACCGTTATCTTGCTCTTTGATTGGTCAAGAGAGCCTTCCGTAGCAATGATGTCATTCTACATTTGCATAAACCTCCCTTTTCTGCCTGAAGAAGGCCTCCATTGACTAGAGCCCAGTCATTACACTTTCCCAAGGCAAGACTTGCACCTATTTCCCAATGTTGTTCTTGGTGTCTGCCTTCCGGTTGCTTCGAGGTCTTATGGTGACCTTATGGGAGTCTCTCAAGGGGTTTTCTTGGCAGGTTCCTTCAGAGTGGGTTTCCCATGGCCTTCCTCTGAAGTTGAGAGAGTGTGACTTGCCCAAGGCTACAGTCCTTTTGGAAGCCTTTTTGCCTTATCTTCTAGAAGGCAGCTGAAGTGTTGCTTCTTGCACTGAAGAAGGAGAGGAACCTTCTGGTATCCAAAAGGCTAACTTTCTCTGGACTTACGTCTGATAATATGTATATATAGGATTGCAATCCCTGTTCATTTATTAAAAGGTTTATAGTGCATCCCATATCATAGAATCTCATAGCTAAAACACTTAACAGCAGTTAACCAAATTAAGCAGTATATAAAACAAAAACATGAAACAAGCTGGACAAGGCAACTGTTACATGGATTTGTAATTGGTTGACTGGCGAAACCCAAAGATTGCTCAACAATGGCTTCTTTTCATCCTGGAGAGAAGTGACCAGTGGGGTGTCCAGTGGGGCTCTGTCCTGGGCCCAGGGCTATTCAACATCTTTATCAATTACTTAGATGACAGTTATAGGGGCATACTTATCAAATTTGCAGATTGCACCAAATTGGAATGGGTAGCTAAAACCCCAAAGGACAGGATCAAAATTCAAAATGACCTGAACAGACTAGAAAACTGGGCCAAAGCTAACAAAATGAAATTTGACATGGAAAAATGTAAGGTACTACATTAAGGGTGGAAAAATGAAATGCACAGATATAGGATGGGGAACACCTGGCTGAATGAAACTACAGTGGTACCTCGGGTTACGAAATTAATTCGTTCCGCGGCTAA
>NW_024815184.1:0-445 GCF_019175285.1 Sceloporus undulatus
TCGGAGTGTAGTGGAGTCTCCCTCCTTGGAGGTCTTTAAACAGAGGCTGGATTTTATTATTATTTGTTTAGGCTGGATGGCCAACTGTCAGGGATGCTTTGATTGAGAGTTCCTGCATGGCAGGGGGTTAGACTGGATGGCTCTTGTGGTCTCTTCCAACTCTACGATTCTATGATTCTATGACCATCCCTAACAGACCAGTTTTCCGGGCTGGATTATGGCTGGTATACCCTCCATTCACCCAGATGATAGCCTAAATGATACTTTAAGATACCTGCAACAGAAGTAACATGGCATCAAATTACCTCTGGTTTCTCTTGGTGACAAAGTTACAGGTATAGCTAACTCTGCTATGGTTTGTTGCTTGCCTTCATAACTAAAGGAAATGCTAAATTTCAGTTAGAGAGTTTAGTGAAAAGAAAGATGTGTGGTTCCCCCCCCCCCC
>NW_024815184.1:545-2293 GCF_019175285.1 Sceloporus undulatus
GTTTAAATATTTGAAGGGATGTCATATTGAGGAGGGAGCAAGCTTGTTTTCTGCTGCTCCAGAGACTAGGACCTGGAGCAATGGATATAAACTGAAGGATAAGAGATTCCATCTCAACATTAGGAGGAACATCCTGACAATAAGGGCTGTTCGACAGTGGAACAAACTCCCTCGGAGTGTAGTGGAGTCTCCCTCCTTGGAGGTCTTTAAACAGAGGCTGGATTTTATTATTATTTGTTTAGGCTGGATGGACAACTGTCAGGGATGCTTTGATTGAGAGTTCCTGCATGGCAGGGGGTTAGACTGGATGGCTCTTGTGGTCTCTTCCAACTCTTCGATTCTATGATTCTATGACCATCCCCAACAGACCAGTTTTCTGGGCTGGATTATGGCTGGTATACCCTCCATTCACCCAGATGATAGCCTAAATGATACTTTAAGATATCTCCAACAGAAGTAACATGGCATCAAATTACCTCTGGTTTCTCTTGGTGACAAAGTTACAGGTATAGCTAACTCTGCTATGGTTTGTTGCTTGCCTTCATAACTAAAGGAAATGCTAAATTTCAGTTAGAGAGTTTAGTGAAAAGAAAGATGTGTGGTTCCCCCCCCCCAGGTTCACAGACCCCCCTGAAATCTCTCCACATTAAGAATCTATGTTCTAGTGTGAAGATTTTCTGCTTCTTTGGATCCTGATCTCTCATTAAATTGTCTACACAACTGCCCACAAGTCCTCTGGAATTAAACACAGCACACCGTTTTAGACAGTACACAATTTTGTGAGTCACTTATATGCGCAGCAAACAAACAGAAACCTCACAGATTTCTCCTTCTTGTCACCAGAGTGCTGGTTGCTTTTGTAACCTCCATCCCTAAGTCCAAGTCCACAAATACGGTGTTCAAAGAAAATGCTTGCAATTGTTTCTCTTTTCTGTTTTCAGATTGTGGGAGATGCAGTTGGTTGGGGGTTTGTGGTCCGTGGAGGACAACCATGCCATATCCAGGCTGTGGATCCAGGAGGACCAGCAGCTGCTGCTGGCATGAAGGTATCTTATATTGAGTGCAATAAACTAGACAAACATACATGACACTTTCCTTACAGCAGTGGCTGGTGTAGGGGCAGACACTAGCCAAATACTCTGTGCTGCCCCCTAAGTATTCTGGCCTTGAAGCTGCTCTAATTTCCTCTATTACCTGTGCATTTTGACACTGGATGGCTGTTCATACAGCAACCTACTGTGTGAGTTGTTCTCTGAGGCTAGAAACAAGGTGCCCAGGATTGACCACATGGGTGGGCACCTCATTCTGACTTGAAAGGAGAGACTAGCACTGGCACTGACAGGTGGCACAGAGGGATGCTGTATGAACAGCAGCCCAGCATCACTCCAAAGTGCTCTGAGATGAGGAAAATATAAGTTTTTAAAATGTGAGTTAATTGAGGGATGGCCCAGATTAGCTGTATACAGGGGTACCCCGGGTTACGAATTTAATTCGTTCCGCCGCCGCTTTCGTAACCCGAAAGGCTTTCGCAAGCCGAAAACCCATAGGCGCTAATGGGGAAAAGCCGCGATTTGGTGCGAAAAAGCGCCGAAAAGCAACCCGAAATAACCTTCGTAACCCGGAACAGTTTTTTTCAATTGATTTTTTTCGTAACCCGGAAATTTCGTAAGGCGGCGCATTCGTATCCCGGGGTACCACTGTACTGGCTTTCCCTATGAAGACAGTCTATGGGGAATTGAGTGTTTGGG
>NW_024815185.1:0-2293 GCF_019175285.1 Sceloporus undulatus
CCCCCCCCTTCCCAAAATCCTGGCTACGTCCTTGATGTGAACAGTGAGTCCATAAACCAAAGCGTTAAAAAATTCCCTGCACATTTTTGAGCCCTGCATGAGAATGAATCACCCAATGAATCACCGCCGCTCTCACTTGAGCAAGTGAAACTGCTCCCAAATTGTTTCTTAGGAACGTGGTTTTGAGGTGGTGCCTGTTTTGCATCCCAAGTGGGTGGCTTTGCCCTGGGGGCATTTCATTGCCACTGCCAAGATGGCACATATTCCTCTTGGAAATGTGGGTTTCGATGTGAGGGGTTGATGCCAGCTGGCACTGCTTTGGCCAAGGACATAGAGGCAACCAAGAGCCCAGCGGCCACCATCTTCACCATGACAAACAGGTCTCCTTCCAGCACATGGTTTTGCACGTTCTATGCCAATCACTTTGAATTATTTTCCAAAGTAACTGAAAGTAACTTTAAAGCAATTGAAAACAATGCAGCCACTTTAATGCCATACTGAGGAGGGAGCTGACTTGTTTTCACTTGCTCCAGAGACTAGGACCCGGAACAATGGATGCAAGCTACAAGAAAAGAGATTCCACCTCAACATTAGGAAGAACTTCCTGACAGTAAGGGCTGTTTGACAGTGGAATACACTCCTTCCTCGGAGTGTAGTGGAGTCTCCTTCCTTGGAGGTCTTTAAGCAGAGGCTGGATGGCCATCTGTCAGGGATGCTTTGATTGTGATTTCCTGCATGGCAGGGGGTTGGACTGGATGGCCCTGGTGGTCTCTTCCAACTCTATTATTCTATGATTCTATGAATTACTTTACAGAGGGGAAAGATGCATTGTATTATTTGCTGCTGTTGTTGTTGTGTGCCCCCAAGTTGTCTCCAATTTATGGTTACCCTGAGGTGAATCGCAGTGTTTGCTTGGCGAGATTTGTTCAAGGAGGATTTGCCATAGCCTTCCTCTGGAGCTAAGAGTGTGTGACTTGCCCTAGGTCACCTAGTGGGTTTCCATGGCCGAGGCAGGATTCGAACCCTGGACTCCTTAGTTGAAATTACTGCACCACACCAGCTTCCTGACATTAAAGGCTGTTTGAATACACTTTATTGGAGTGTAGTGGAGTCTCCTTCTTTAGAGGTCTTTAAACAGAGGCTGAATGGCCATCTATCAATGGGGATGCTTTGATGGAGAGTTATTGCATGGCAGAAGAAGGGGGTTGGACTGGATCAGGGCCCTTGAAGTGTATTCCAACTCTACGATTCTATGATTCTTACTCCATTCATTAGGGGTGCCTTTTTAATGGGTAAAACTTGCAGTGATTCCCAAATTTTGGTCTTGGATTTCAACTCCCAGAAGCCCCAGTCAGTTTGGCCAAGAGTCAGGAATTCTGGGAGCTGAAGTCTAAAACGTCTGGAAGGCCAAAGGTTTGAGAACGAGTGGGCTAAAGAAGGGCCCTCCTTCCAGTCCATCTGCCTTGGTCCAGGCCTCAGAGGGAGGGAGCGAAGAACCACTGGAGCTGATCCCCTTCTTCCCCACCGCCGTTCCCTTCTCCTTTTGGGTCCTGTCTGCTTAGATTGTAAGCCTCAGGGCAGGGAACCCTCTGAATAACTAGAGCCTATCGGACGGAAGAGCAGGATATAAATGCTGTAAATAACGTAAATAAATAAATAAAGAGAGGTTTGATGAAGCAATGTAATTTGGCCCAGTCAAAGTCCTAGACCTGGGCGCATTGGGAGTTAGCCATGGGGAGAGGAGGCCTGTATTCGAACCCTCCCACACTCTATCCCTGTTGTAGGGAGGTTCTCAGATGAGGGGGGGAAATGGGAGTAAAAGGGATTATCCTGGGAACATCGCACAATCACGCTGAAGATTTTTGGACAATGTCCGTGCTCATCTGGAACCGCTCCCAGCAACAACCTGGAATGCAACTGCAACAAACCATTAATGGGAGGCTAGCGTTAATGGTTTGCCAATCACGAGAATGAACCATGATTGTGAAGGTGCAGAAGTCAATGCTGGTTCATCCTCGCAATCGGGGGAAGCAACCCGGGTTATTTAGCCAGGCTGCATTTTGGCGGAAGCAATTCGTTCTCATTGAAATGGTCAGTTTTGCAGTGGATTGAAGTCTTATTTTGAGGTATGAGGCACAAATGTGTCTGAATTTCTTAACATAAGCAGCACTCAAATTATTTGCCAGAAAATAATCTATGACACTATATGTATATGTATAGGCCAGTACCATTAGTTATAGCAGGGGTAGGCAACCTTTTTGAGCCGGGGGCCGGGTTGCTGTCCCTCAGACAA
>NW_024815186.1:0-1292 GCF_019175285.1 Sceloporus undulatus
CTCACAAGACTTTTTTGTTTAACAACTTGTACCCATTAACTCCATTTTATGTCTCCTTTATTTAGTGGGGTGGAATACAGACAAAACAAGTCAAAATGAAGAAAAACCAAAGTCCCTTGACCAAGTACACACTTCTGAGAAGTATAGTTGGTGCAAGACACCTGAAACCGAGGGCAAATCCACTTTTTGTTTAACCATGTTTGATATGCATAGCCATGTTAACCCATGTTCAGTATTAAACCCAAAGGGTTTGGTTATGGAATAAGCCTCTGAAATATGCAAGAGGCAATGTTAAAATAAAGCCATGTTCAATGCCCAAATGTGCTGTTTGAAATGGGGAGAGGGGGCTGGCCAGAAAGGAAAGTCCATTTCTGCCATCTGTCTAGGAATAATGCCCAAATGTCCTCCATTTTGATCATGCCTAAGAAACATGAATTTATATTAACATTTCTAAAAAAGCATCAATTTTTGCGTGTCCTCCATTTTTTAAAATGTGTCCTACATCTGAAACTGTTGTCCTACATTTGTCCCGGTTTGGAGGTCCTGACTTATGGCAACCCTATGTATAACTATTCACCAAGGCCTTGGTTTAAGGGATTGCAGAGACAGCCACTGTCATTCCCAATGCACAGTGGGAAATCAACAGTCAGATGCACAATGTTGGTCATCAGCAGAATGTGGCATAATATAACCACCTTGTAACAGTGTGGGTGTAAATGTACACCACGCAAGCATGATGCAAAATCTCAGCCTAGCTATGGCTATGCAGATGAGGCTTATGATTACAGATAAGTCTCTCTCTCTAGTCACAGTAAAACATATCATAGAATCATAGAATCATAGAGCTGGAAGAGACCACAAGGACCATCCAGTCCAACCCCCTGCCATGCAGGAAATCCAGCTCAAAATATCCCCGACAGATGGCCATCCAGCCTCCGTTTGAAGACCTCCAAGGAGGGAGACTCCACTACACTCCGAGGGAGTTTGTTCCGCTGTCGAACAGCCCTTACTGTCAGGAAATTCCTCCTAATGTTGAGGTGGAATCTCTTTTCCTGCAGCTTGCATCCATTGCTCAGGGTCCTAGTCTCTGGAGCAGCAGAAAACAAGCTTGTTCCCTCCTCAATATGACATCCCTTCAAATATTTAAATAGGGCTATCATATCACCTCTTAACCTTCTTTTCTCCAGGCTAAACATACCCAGCTCCCTAAGGCGTTCCTCATAGGGCATGGTTTCCAGACCTTTCACCATTTTAGTTGCCCTCCTTTGGACACGCTCCAGTTTCTCAATGTC
>NW_024815186.1:1392-2293 GCF_019175285.1 Sceloporus undulatus
GAGGTGATATGATAGCCCTATTTAAATATTTGAAGGGATGTCATATCACCTCTTAACCTTCTTTTCTCCAGGCTAAACATACCCAGCTCCCTAAGGCGTTCCTCATAGGGCATGGTTTCCAGACCTTTCACCATTTTAGTTGCCCTCCTTTGGACACGCTCCAGTTTCTCAATGTCCTTTTTGAATTGCAGCGCCCAGAACTGGACACAATATTCTAGGTGGGGCCTGACCAGAGCAGAATATAGTGGCACTATTACTTCCCTTGATCTAGATACTATACTTTTATTGATGCAGCCTAAAATCGCATTGGCTTTGTTAGCTGCCGCATGGCACTGTTGACTCATGTTCAACTTGTGGTCTACTTGGACTCCTAGATCCCTTTCACATGTTGTCTCCTTAAGCCAGGTGTCCCTCATCCTATATCTGTGCATTTAATTTTTTTGCCCTAAGTGCAGTACCTTACATTTCTCCGTGTTGAATTTCATTTTGTTAGCTTTGGCCCAGATTTCTAGTCTATTCAGGTCATTTTGAATTTTGATCCTGTCCTCTGGAGTATTAGATATTCCTCCTGATTTGGTGTCATCTGCAAATTTGATAAATATTCCCCCAATTTTTTCCTCCAAGTCATTGATAAAGATGTTGAACAGTACTGGGCCCAGGACAGAGCACTGTGGGACTCCACTGGTCACTTCCCTCCAGGATGAAAAGGTGCCATTGTTGAGCACCCTTTGGGTTCGTCCGGTCAACCAGTTACAAATCCATTTAACAGTTGCCTTGTCTAGCCCACATTTTACAAGCTTGTTTGCAAGAATGTCATGGGGAACTTTGTCAAAGGCCTTACTGAAATCAAGATATACTATATCCACAGCATTCCCTTCATCTACCAAGCTGGTAATTTTTT
>NW_024815187.1:0-2293 GCF_019175285.1 Sceloporus undulatus
CCTCATTAAATCTATATTTCATTTGATAGTAACTATACCAATTTGTTTCTTTTCCCCCCAGAATCAATTCCTCCTTAGATTTCATACAAATTCCTTGTTTTTCATTTATTTTTATTATATCATTATATCTTAACCAATCTTTTTTTTGAGTCCCATCTATTAGTGAAAGCTTCCTTTGTTGATACCCAACCCGGTATTTTGTAATAAAATATTGCTTTTACCAATTTCCATGTTTCCAACAGTGCTCTTCGAATTGGGTTGTTACTGAAGTCTTTATTCACCAAAGCTTTATTGTACCATAGGTACCACTCCTGTAGCCATATCACAAAGTGGAGGAATGTAAGAGTAGAGAGAAAGTCTATAAATATTTATATCTGGCATAGCACATCCTCCTCCCTCTTTCTTCTCTTTTAAATTGTTCCACTTAATTCTTGCTTTACCCCCTTTCCAAATAATTTGTTTAAGTCCTTTATTCCATTGATCTATGATTCTTGGGGTTATACTAATTGGTAAATTCATAAAAAGGAATACAGTCTTAGGGAGTATGGCCATTTCTATTGCATTTATTCTGCCAAGGAAAGATAAATGTAGGTTTGACCATCTATACAATTCTTTACATATCTTATTCCACATTGTTTTATAATTATTATCAAAAAGATTCATGTTGTTATTGGATAACCAGACTCCTAAATATTTTACTTTATTTGTGACATCACATTTTTTGTTTCAATAATTCTTTTTCTTGCTTATTCAAATTTTTTGGTATTATCATAGATTTTCCCTTGTTGATTTTAAATCCTGATAGTCTTCCAAACCAATTTAATTCACACATTAAACGTTCGGTATTATTTATCAGGTCTTCAAGAATCACAACTAGGTCGTCCGCAGAGGCTCTCACCTTTATTTCTTCTCTCTTTATTTTAAGTCCTTTTATCCTTGAATTATTTCTAATCTTATTTAACAAAAATTCCAATACAGTTATGAATAATAATGGCGAGAGCGGACATCCTTGTCTCCTTCCTCTTCTTATATTAAATTCTTTTGTTAGTTCTCCATTAATTTTTAGACAAGCTGACTGGTTTTTATAAATTTCTCTCACTCTATCTTGATGCTCTTCTTTCTCTTTCTTTCTTCGTTAACCTTTCATTCTTTAATTAACCTGAACCTTTGCTTTCCTTGATTCTTCTTGTCGTATTCTTGTCAGTCACTTGCTTTGCCTTTCACCCCTTTCTTCTTAAACACTAACACTTTCTCTCTACTCTTACATTCATAACACATACATTCCTACTTATCTGTGACTTCCTCCACTTTGTGAGAATGATCCAACTAAATACTCTCTTATACCTTGCTCTTTCGCTTATACCCTCCTCCTTCAACGTCTTAACAATGCTATACTTTCCAAATGTCCCAACTACTCTCTTGTATCTGATACAAATATCTTTGACACAGATAATAACCACTAGGTTTTCCAGTCTTCTTTTTCTTTCTCTATGATCATCATCGTCGAGTTTCTATAATAAGCTATATCGCTTTTTTATTATTTGTTTGTTTCTATACTGCTTCCTTAGTTTATCTCTTTCTCCCGCTAACAAAAATACACATTATTTTCTTATATCATGAAATTAAAAATACACAGAAGAATAACACAGTTAGTAAATTAAAGTGCAACAAGAATTATCGTCAATAGATAATCAAATCATTTCCCCATTTCTTCCTAATGAAACCTAATACTTTCCCGAGTCTTCTGATGTAGTTTCCCCTGAATTTTCTCTCAATATGGGTGATAGTTTCTCCAGCTGCAATAAATCATAGAGAGAGTTAATCAATCCTTCTGGTTTTGGTACTCCTTTTGTCTTCCATTTCCTCGCGTATAAACCCTGGCGCTAGCTAACATAGACATCCATATCCTCCCATATGTCTTATCTGTATTCTCCTCCAACATGCTTAATAACATTCATCCTGGGTTTTTTTCTGGTGTAATTTCTAGCATGGTATTTATTGCATCTATTATCTGCCTCCAGTATTCTTTTGCTTTTCCGCATTTCCAACAACAATGAAAATAGGAGCCTGCTGCTTTTTCACATTTCCAATATAAAATATTCATTTTCTTATACATTTTAGCTATTTTTATTGGGGTTAGATGCCATCTCAAGCACATTTTCAACCAGTTTTCTCTCAAGCTTTGTGCCAATGTAAATTTGATATCATTCTCTCATATGTTTTCCCATTTATGGTAATCAATCGCGTGTCCTATGTCCTTCGTCCAACTGAGCATTACCTCTTTCACTGTTTC
>NW_024815188.1:0-2293 GCF_019175285.1 Sceloporus undulatus
TGATGTCACAGACAATAGCTACATAGAACTCTTAATCGGTCCGAGGAACTCTTCCGTATAACTAAAAGAACAACAATGTCATTCTGTGTTAAAGAGAAACTGGACCAATTGTATGTATTTCCTTACCTATTTTGGCCAAGCAGATCACTTTGTGAACAACACTTCTCTATAAGTGAAAAGCCTGTATATTAATGTAGTCAGAATGCCACAGTTCAACATAAATAAGTTTAGAGATATTAACTGTGTCTAGGTGTCAGCATTTTAAATGGGAAAACATAGCATAACAGTATCTTTTACACAGTTAGGTCTTGTTAGCACTGCACTGTGATACTTTGGTGTTCTTTAGGAACTGAACACAGTTCTTTATTAGAATGATGACAATTTCTGTGCAAATGGAGCCCTCTTAAGGACTGAGTCCAGTGAAACCGGATGAGAAATGTTGATGTTTTGGAGCATCATGCAAGCCTTTATGTTAGACTCGACTCTTCATCAGGCAGCTTCCTCAGGCTGATGACTCAAATAATCCTGAATAATTGTTTCATGAAGAGGATTTCTGTGTCAGATAAGATTACACCCCCACACCTTAACACCATTATTTAAAATGTCGGTGGACCTCTGTCATATCGCTTGGAGCTAATGCAACCACAGCCCATTTTTGTACATTCACCATCACTGGTGAGGAATTGTGGCAATGTGTCATCTTTTGTGTGTAAGGATGTATGAGGCTAATGAAAATTGCTCCCCTTCTTCCTCTTCCCCCTAATTTGGGTCACAGGCTGTCACTGGGAAATCTCCAACACTCCTAGTTATATGAGGGCTTTAAAAAGAAGAAGCTGGGGAGTATCTTGCTCTCTCCCAAGGGCACCAAGGGGGTGAATTGTTAATAGCACAATAATAAATCTGGTGCAGATAGAGACTGCTACATGCCATGCTTTGACACATTTATTAACCTTCCCCAAAAGCTTGTCCTTGGTTGGGCATGATAGGAGACCTGTATGCAGGAGCTGTATTCCTGTTTGATTCAGGAGTAGATTATAATCACAAATAGCACTGCTGGATCAGATCACTGGTCCACAACACTGAATCTGTTCCCTCTCCACTGCCAGCCAAGAAAAGCTGCTGAATTGCAAACATTTTAGGTGTACTCTTAAAAAGAGGGAGAGAAATTTTCATCCAGGTAAAACTTGAAGAAGTTACTTTATGAATTGAATGTTCTATGCTCTGAACCCAGAAATTGTGCATCAAGTAGTGGCTTCCATGCTGCTGCACATTGATGGCTTCCATGGCAGTGGGGCAATGCATCTGCTTTGGGGCTTAGTCCAAACTTTAAAGGAGCTGTCCAAGGTGCTCAGCCTGTTTGGGGGCTAAGGTTCAGTCCTTTGGTGAACTCCTTTAAAGTTCAAACTAAATTCCTAGTTTCTCTATTGAAGCTGCTATCTCAGGTAAAGCATGTTTAAAAGGTGTTAAGCATCTTTCTTGCACCAGTCCAGAAGTAGAAAATAAGGGCATAGAAATCTTTAGATCTTAGCTTCCTTAGGTTTTCCTTTTAATTTCAGAGGACAAATTAAGCAATGCCACAAAACAAAACGTATTTCTCAGAGTTTGTGTGTCATCTTCCCAATACATAATGTTGTTGCTGTTTGTTGTTGTGTGCCTTCAAGTCATTTCTATGGAGACCCTATGACAAACCTATAATGGAGTTTTCTTGGTAGGCGTTTGCTGTCTCCTGAGGCTGAGAGCATGTGACTTGCCCAAAGTCACTCAGTGAGTTTCATGGTTGAGCTGGGTATTGAACTTCTCCAGAATCATAGTCCAACACTCAAACCACTACAGCATGCTAACACTCTTCTATTGCAGTGTGTAGTGCAAATTTGATGTGCTGAATGCTCATGTAGTCAGTGCACATGGTAATTTTGCCAATGTGTACTATCATCTACTACATCTGAACTCAAGTTTTCCTATACTTGCTATTGCCTTAGTCTCTTTCTTCATCTGGTGTGTGGGAAGCCTGTGTGCTGGGGAACTCCTGCCACAGAAATCACACAGCGTAGGAAGTGGCTGTTTGAACTACAATCCCCAGAACCCCTTGCCACAGCCAGTATGGCACAATTAGTAATTCCTTTTAAAAAGTAACTTTCCAAATTGAGGGAGCGCCTCCTCATGGCTTCATTCAAAATTATGGGGAGTACTTTGTCACATAGTTCCTTCACTATGTTGTTTTAATGCTTCCATAATTCAACTGTCTAAATCCTCTTCTCGTGGAACTAAAATCTAGGAACACAAAGGCTGCATC
>NW_024815189.1:0-1218 GCF_019175285.1 Sceloporus undulatus
CTTTCTTACTGAAGGAGGTAAGTCTACCTACAAAAAATATACAGTTGTTGCTGTTATTTGCCATCAAGTCAACTTTGACTTATGGTGATCCTATGCATGGGAGACCTCCAAGAGCCCTGGTCATCTGCTGCCTGCATAGGTCTTGCAGACTCAGGCTCACAGCTTCTTTTATTGCATCAATCAATCTGTAATGTGGTTTTTTCTCTTTTCCTACTGCCTTCCACTTTACCAAGTATTATCATCTTTTCTAATATACCATTTCATGGCGGGGTCAAAGTATGATGACAGGTTCAGTTTAGCTGTTTTTTAATTTATTTATTTTAAAAAATCTTTTCTTTTTTAAATATCAGATGCTGTGTTCTGCCGACAGTGTTCCACCATGAGGCCATGGATACCCTGTCGCCCTCCCTGGGGACGTTGTCCTGCTGTCCCAAATGAAGATCTCTGCATGACCATGAAAGTCTTTAAGGGTCAGGAGTCCAACTTGAGCTCCTCCATTGTTCTCTTCACCGCATATGGAGGCCATGCCAGTCTTTCTTTTCCTTGCTAGCTTGTACATGTTTTCTAATTAGGGTTGCCATACCTCTCGTTTGGCTTGGCTTTACTTGAATTAAAAGCATGACACCTGGTCTGAATTCCAAGCCTTCACTTTTTTAAAAAAGTAGCCTTTGGGAGCGAAGGAGCTTATCACATGTATTATTACTCTGGCTTACCGCTATCCGGTTTAAGGGTTAATCCGAGTGACACTCTGATCTTATTACATGCTTTTTTACCGCTGAAATTAATGTGCAGGTACATCCCAGGGCCATCCCCACTTGCAGAGCTGCTCTGGCAGGCATTTTCTTAAATCAGAAAACTCCTGAATCTGAAAAGAGTCGGGAGGAGTGGCTCTGCATGCAGGGATGGCCCCAGGAAGTATTCAGATGGCAATTTTGGCAGTAAAAATTGTTTAATAAGGTCAGGGAGCTGCTCGAATTGGATCTCTCTATTCTATATTCAGCACTTTGATCAATGTTCTGTACTGATTCTGTCAGATCAGTTTGAAAAGTTAAAAAAATGTTGTGAAGCTTGAAATATACCGCCTCTCCCCGTACATTCCGCCTCGCACCCTCAGAACGTCTGGGCAGCAATTACTGAAGGTGCCTGGGGCTAGATTATCCTCCACCACACGGAGGACATTTTCCACTGCTGCCCCAGCCCTTTGGAATACGCTGCCCA
>NW_024815189.1:1318-2293 GCF_019175285.1 Sceloporus undulatus
GACATTTTCCACTGCTGCCCCAGCCCTTTGGAATACGCTGCCCAGACGTTCTGAGGGTGCGAGGCGGAATGTACGGGGAGAGGCGGTTATATACCAAAGGGTGCCCTCCTCTGTGTCCCTAAGAAGCAATGTCATCAGGTTGCCAGATCTCAGGGCCTGGTTCTGAGTTTCCAGTTCTCACATGTTATGTCTGGATAGGAGACTACAAATGCCCTAGTTTTGATGAGCTCTAAGGTTCTCTAGCTTTGGTGAGCACAGATCCAACCAAAAGGAAAGGGTTATGGGCGCCAGCTCAGCTAGTAGACCAGCAGCTTGGAAGGTCTGATTGATTTGCTGTTGTAGCTTGCAAAGCTACTTGGGGGAAGGGTGTTTTATGTACAGTTGCTCCTCCACATTTGTGGCTTTGACTTTTGCGGATTTGATTATTCATGGATTAGTTTAAAGTTTTCTCTAGGAATCTCTAGATCTTCCAGCATGACTCTTCTGGAAATTTATTATAGAGTTGCTAGAGATTCCTAGATGAAACATTTCTCTAGGCATTTGTAAATCCTGCAATGCGATTCTGTGGTCAACTTCTGGCAGATGTTGATCATAGAGTTGCACTGGGAGACCTAGAGATTCCTAGATAAGTGTTCTCTCAGGTTAAAAAAAAGTGTTTTTTCATTTGTGTTTTTTCCACTTTCATGTAGTGAATGTGGAGGGTCTACTGCCATAATGGCGAACCTATGGCACAAGTGCCACAGGTGGCACACAATGCCATTTCGCCTGGCATAGGCCAGGGAGAAGGACAGTTGGAAGCCAGAAAATGGCACTGGGGAGGAACCACAGTAGTGCGTCTCTGGCTCCTCCTCCCAGACTTCTCCTGGCCTTCGTCTGCCTCTCTAAGATAGCTGGAGGCCATGAAAAGGGCAAGTGGGAGGATCAGCCAGTGCACACCAGTTGTTCCTCCCCACAGATTGTTCCTGACCGCCAGCA
>NW_024815190.1:0-2293 GCF_019175285.1 Sceloporus undulatus
AGGGAAATGATAAAAATGCATAAGAGAAAAAAGGAGATTTTAAAACCCCTTAAGAAAAGTAGTGTTTGATAAAGCAAAGTGTTCTGAAAACTGGGGTCAACTGTCTCAACTTTCTCTACCACCTCCTTTCCATTTAATGAAAGGCCAAGAGAAAAGCCCTCTATCAGCCAATTTTCCAGGGGCAAATTCCAAGCAGTGATTTAAGCCTTCTTTACTTCAGCATCTAGCACATCTCTAAGAACCTATCCTGAGTGTGATGTCAAAGGTTTTCATGGCTGGCATCCATAGTTTTTTTGTGGGTTTTTTGGGCTATGTGGCCATGTTCTAGGAGAGTTTATTCCTGATGTTTCGCCTGCATCTGTGGCTGGCATCTTCAAAAAACAACCTATCCTGAGATTTTTGGCAAAATAGAAATCTTTTACCATTTGAATCAACATGGATCTAGGAATCAAGGAGGACGAAGAACCCAAACAGCAAAGCAGATCTAAATAGCCATGTTACTGGGCTTACCTCCATTATGGGATTGGAAGCCAATACTTTCTCTTCAACATTAGCTTCACTGGCAGACCCACTTACAGTGGCAAAATACCTCATGGCATATTTGGCAGAGACTGTTTTTCCAGCTCCTGATTCCCCACTTACAATAATTGACTGGTTCCGTTCATCCCTGAAATGGAAACAAATTCGTTTCACTTGTATTTGTGTGGATTCTACCTGTCTTTGGCATGCTTCTTATGTCTGTTTGCATATGTATATGCAAACAGATAGAAAATTTAGATAGATTTCACTCTTCCATCTCTGGTTTAAAAAAAAAAACCAAACAGAATGCTTTTGGAACACAAATATATTCTAGTCATATGCTGTTGATATAAAATGTAGCATTTCACCAAACATCAAGCAAAAAAGAAACTCCATTTTATGAACCCATGAGCACTGCAGAAACACATGTTGTTCCAATCCAAGACATAGAACTAGCCAAGAAAAAATGTTCAGTATTCTAACATTTGAACTATAAATCATAATTTGTATGTATTAACTTTTGAACAACTGGCTCTGTATATGTATCACTAAAAACTATTTGGCTTCTTGGACCATGATGTGCAGTTTCATGAACATGGACTTCTGGCAAGGAATGGATTTCACCTCACAGCAGTGGGCAGGAACATTTTTGGTAAGCGTCTGGAAAATCTGATCAGGAAACATTTAAACTGAGTTATGTGGGGGAAGGAGACAGTATTCTTGAGGGCAGGATTTCATCAGGTGCTGGAGATAATAACCTGGCTCTTATACAGAGAACAAGGGATCCCTAATCCAGGAATAGAGTTATGCCAGCCAGTTCTGAAAGGGGTCACACTTCACCTGAACATTAGGAGGAACTTCTTGACAGTAAGGGCTGTTCGACAGTGGAACACACTCCCTCTTCTTCCTTGGAGGTCTTTAAACAGAGGCTGGATGGCCATCTGTTGGGGATGCTTTGATTTGGATTTCCTGCATGGCAGGGAGTTGGACTGGATGGCCCTTGCGGTCTCTTCCAACTCTATGATTCTATGATTCTATGACTCTGTAAATTCTATTTGGATATTGTTCAGGTCATATTTTGGTATGACTGTTTCTGCCAGAAGTGCAGCTGAGCCCTGCTGAAGAAGCTGGGCTCTGCAATAGAGTCCATGGACCAAGACAGACAGCAATGGGGCAGCAGGGGAGCCAGGGGAGTTCCCCCACCACCACAACATTCCTAAAATGTTGAGCAAGGTTAATGAAATATAGCTAATGAAAATTTGTGATAAATGCTCTTGAGTCATCTTTATGAAGAATATTAGCACTGTTTTTACCATTAAGACAATTAGTCTCCCCTGCCCCTGTTAACTAGGATTATGTAGTATACACTATTAAATTTCATGTATACAGGCTTTTATAAAACCATCTGGCAAGTACTTGGCACAGTGAGACTCTATATAAACACAATAAGATGGGGTTGTCTATTCTGCAGTGAATGTTGTGACTGAACAAGAGTGCATTGTGCATTTTGTAGTCTCCCAGTCCAGGCGCAGAAGCCTTCATGACTTTCAAAACTTTCAAAACCATTTTGTATTTTTTTTTTATGGGACGATAAATGAGACATTGTTGTCCAGATGTTTGAAGCAGTCTCAAGATTTGGCCAGAAGGAAACTACAGACAAAACACAGGCCAAAACTTACAACTTTAAGAACAACAGTTGGTTCTAAAAGATGCCACTAAACTCATTCTCCCTTTTGCTTCATGAAAGCAGTTTTAGTGATGTAAAGTGAGAGTA
>NW_024815191.1:0-2293 GCF_019175285.1 Sceloporus undulatus
TACAAAACCCCACAGGTAAGAATAAAGCAAGGGAGTGTAGGCTGAATTACTTTGCCATCTATACATAGAGAAGTTCAGAATCAGGCACTGTACCCAGGACTTCCTCAAAGCATTTTGCAAACTGAACAGCAAAGGAGAGAGCAAATAGCACCATTCCTCCAACCCTAATTAAAGATGTGCTCCAAACTTGGCTCTGTCTGAAACATTCTTACTTCTAAGGCAGAAAGCCACCCAGGCATCTCTCTCTGGTAGTAAATTAATAACAACTACGACAGATACAAAAACAACAACGATGATGAGAAAGGTATTTCTGGATGAAGACATAATGCAAAACTAGACTTATCAAAAGTCCCAAGATTTGATGGGCTTTATAGCTGCACTTACTGCTATTTCCCCCTAAAATCCATGTGACATTTTCATCCTCCTGCGGTGTTTTCTGTGATTTTTCCAGTACTAACCCAAACTTTTAATTTCAGTATGAGGTGGATTGTTGTTCCCTCCATCTCAGTCCTGTCTGAGTATCCCATACAACTCAGAGTAAATGTCAGTCATTGCTACCCACAGTCTCCATTCCCCCTGCTATATCACACTGCTATATCACTCTTATCACACTTTGGTTATTGGAGCTAAGATCAGGGGTGAGTGCAGGTCGAATTATTCGAATTGACGTTATAACGTGACTGTTTTATCACACCTGGTTGCCCTTCTGTTACCCTTCCAAACTGAGGGGGAATCGAATCCAAGGAAGTCACGTGCTGCGGATTCAGGCAAAGTGGAGTGAGTGCAAATTGTATTTCCACACCGGTGCATACCATGGGAATTCAACGATTCAAATTGGGACCCTTGCACATGCTCAGTGGGGCCCTGAAGGCATCCTGAACCTTTGCACTTCCGGGATGAAGAAGGGAGCCTGGCTCCACTTTCACGGGAATGACAGCTGCACCTTTCTTCCTCCCTTCTATTTTTCCATCCTTGGCAGCCAAATTCAAAGGGTCCTCTGTGTCAGAGCCCCCATCCTTTTCATCCACATCTATATCTATCCTCTTGTCATTCCCCTCATCTATTTCAGCTACATATATCTATATCCTCTTGTCACATCATCCCCTGCATCCTCCTAGACCCCGATCTGCTCCCTTCCTTCACCCTGACACCTAACCCATCATCCCCTGACTGTTCCTGCATCCCCATCTCACCCCCTCTGCCACCTAACCCATCATCCCCTGGCCCCAGCAACTTATCCCATCATCCCCTGACTGCCTCTGCCTCCCGATCCTGGACCCAGCAACCTAGCCCATCACCTCGACAGCCCCTGCCTCCCGATCCTGGGCCCAGCGACCTATCCCATCACCCCCTGACTGCCCCTGGCTCCCGATCCTGGCCCCAGGGATCTATCCCATCACCCCTGACTGCCCCGGCTCCCAATCCTGGCCCCAGCAATCTATCCCATCACCCCCTGACTGCCTCTGCCTCCCAATCCTGGCCCCAGCGACCTATCCCATCACCCCCTGACTGATGTGTATGTATATATGTGAGTGAGTGTGTGTGTGTGAGAGAGAGAGAGAGAGAGGGAGGGAGGGAAGGAGAGAGAGAGCGCTGGCTGGCCAGGCTGCTCTGCAGAAGGTGCAACGGGGAAGGAGAGGGAAGGAGAGAGAGAGCTCCAATGGAGCCCTGGTTGCTCTGAAAGCGAAAAGGGCCACTGGAAGAAAATGGGGCAAAATTGCAGCAGGGCATCATGGGAGATTTGCAACCCGGGGGTCTTGCGATGGTGTTCAGGAGCATCAGCAGATTGGAATTCCACACAAGACCAATCCGCAGTGAGTTCGAACCCAGCCTCAATGTGAATCCCATGAATACACTTATTTAGTGCACTTGCCAAAATGAGGAGCCAGGAAGGATTCAGTTCGAAAGCCACACGGAAGCCCCGCAGAAGGTGCTCCCATTGAAAGCAACCAGGTGTCAAAATACATGAACGTTATAATGTGAATTCGCATCACTCCATTCGCACTCACCCTAGTTCTGAGCTCAAAAAACCCAGCGTGATAAAAATGATCTTTTGAATGGGACTGTGACCTTTGCTATGGGGGTTTTCTGCTGACCTTTGTTCCCTCCTTCATTTTCTAGCTAGTATATTGAATGCTTATTTCTTCTCCCTCCCTTCTTTTTAGAGATATAGTGCCAAAATACAACAGTCTCATATCATTTTAGTCCTGTAGTGTTGGGAAGAAAAGAGAGGGGGGAAACAGTTCCTTGACTGGTATTTTCCAGTTTTTCTCTCCTCCCACCCCAAATGGCA
>NW_024815192.1:0-2292 GCF_019175285.1 Sceloporus undulatus
CCCTTGGAGGTAGAGAGGAACTGCTGGACCTCTTACCCTTTCCCTCCACCACTCCCTTCTCCTTCTGTGTCATGTCTTTTTAGATTGTAAGCACACTAGTGCTAAGGAGATGGTAGATGGACTGGAGGGAGGGCTTGACTTCATAATGGATGGTTAATCTTCTTCCAGGGAAAATACATACTCTCAAGTAGGATAATACGTATACAGTACATAGCAATACAGGAAATGGTTTGATAAACAGGCACCAAAAGAACATCAAATAGTAAGCGACAATTATGCAATGCCCGGGAAGGCTTCTCTGAACAGAATGGTTTTCAACTCCATTTTGAAGCTGGTTAAAGAAGTGATGGCTCTTGCTTGTGGGGGAAGAAGGTTCCAGGAGTGAGGGGCAGCAAGTGAAAAGGGGCAAATCCAGGATGGGGCAAAGGAAATCCTGGGCTGGGACAGCAGACCTTGACTACCAGAACGGAGGGCCCTGGCGGGAAGGTGAGGAAAACTAGACGGTTGATAAGAAGGAGGGGCCAGTCCATGGAGGGCTTTGAATGTTGACACAGCAGGAGCTTATACTGATAATGCGGAAAGGGCGAGGGAGCCAGTGAAGGGATGCCAACACAGGAGAGATGTGGTCAGGCGGTGGGGGTGAATGATATGCGTGCAGCTGATGCTGGACAGAGATTAAAGGATGGAGGTGAGAAAGAGGAAGCCCAGTCAGGACGACGTTACAGTAAACACACATTCCTTTCTTCTGTTTATCATGTTAAAGCCCTGAATAGCATTGCTTATGTAACCAAACCAAGTATCTTCTACATTTATGAAGGAGGTATTGGCATGTCAGACAAAATCAGGAGAGAGTGAAAACAAATAAAAACAAATGAACAAACAAATAAAGAAAAACACTAAAAATGGTCATGGATTATGACCAGTTGCTCATGGATTATGGATTGACCCTTGGGCAGCGGGACAGAAAGGTATGGTAGGGGAAATGAAATAGAAAGGCTGGAATTTTAGGCACTGTATAGCATTCCATAATAGTTGCATATCCATAGAAGAAAAAATTGGGTGGTATAGTACTGCCACACTAAAAAGCTCCCTCAGGTTAGCAGGAGAGAGAATCTGAGTAGAAAAAAGAGTATTCCAGTCTCTGGTAATAACTTGACACTGTTCCATCTCTCCCTTCCCTGCTTTGCATCTTGCTTTTTTCTTCTGGGTTCCCATTTTTTAGATAGGCAATATATCACTTCCTTTCATTGCTATCATAAGTTAAAATGAGGGTAATTGAGGGGTAAATATTCTTTTAATCAATATAGAATGTATTAAAATGATTGATCGAGAGTAAAAAGATAAATGTGATGTTTTTAGTATACAACAATTGTATACATACAATGGAAGGCCACTGAGGTTCTTCATGAGTGTAAAAATGGTAGCGGACACTTTATTAAATTATTTTAAAAGCCACATATTTTCAGATGATGGGTTTTAGGACTATTCCTACATTCATACATTTAAAATGAGAGCATCCACTTCGGCTGGAACACATGAATTAATACAGAAATCATTTTGCACTGCCACTGATTAGTGTGCTTCTGTTGTTATGTACTGCAGCTAATTTCTAATTTCCTCAGTATCCAACCAGAACAAAGAGACATGGCTAAAATGCAAGTAGTAACACTGCCATTCAATTCCACAGGGCTTTAGATATTAATGTAAACAGGTTAATCTGGCTAAAGCCAGATTAGTTTTGCAAGACTAAGTTGCATCTGAGGCAATTAAATCCTACAGATTGCATTGTGACTAATGTGCGTGCCAGTGTCCCTGTGGAAAGGGCTCACACATAATGCTAAGAGCAAAAAGCTAAACTGGAAACTGTGTGGAAAATGAATGAAAAACAATATATAAAATAAACAGGATGGAGAGAGGCAAAACTTTCAAGCAATTACTAGATGGCCTCTGGAGAGGAAACGAACAGCAAACAGTTTTAATGCAAGTCCACAAACTAACCACAGCCTATCAGACATGTATGCTGATCTGACAGAATACCAGATCCTGAAAAAGGTTTTTTGTTTGTTTGTTTGTGTGTTTTTTGTACTACAGATCTCAGAATGTCTACAGCCAGTATAGTAAGTGAATGTGCATAACTTGTAAAAATCCAGGATAAAAAGAGAAGCTCAGTTAACCTCCAGTTTTAGCTGTCTGGCTGGGCCAAAGTCTTACTGTGGGTGGAAGTGGATGGAGAACAAAGGAAGCTATATTATTTTACACCAAGCTGGAACATGGTCCCTATAATTTAGTATT
>NW_024815193.1:0-2292 GCF_019175285.1 Sceloporus undulatus
CCCCCCCCCTTCAGCCAAAAGGCTATCAGAGCGGCTTACAAATTGTTAACCATTCCTACATAGGGCTTTTTTTGGTGGGTCTTTGGGGCAATGAGGCCATGTCCTAGGAGAGTTTCTTCCTGACGTTTCGCCTGTATCTGTGGCTGCCGTCTTCAGGGAATGATTCCTATCTGTTTAATTTTCTCCAAATCTTACGGTTTCACAAGCTGCATCATTCCTACAATGTGGAAGACGCAGTGTTTCTCCTGGCTCTTGAATGCCGCAAGGGCCATCCAGTCCAGCCCCATTCTGCCATGCAGGAAATCACAATCAAATCATCCCCAACAGATGGCCATCCAGCCTCTGCTTAAAGACCTCCAGAGAAGGAGACTCCATTACACACCGAGGGAGTGTGTTCCACTGTTGAACAGTCCTTACTGTCAGGAAGGTCCTCCTAATGTTGAGGAGGAATCTCTTTTCCTGTAGCTTGCATTCATTGTTCCTGGTCCTGTTCTCTGGAGCAGCAGAAAACAATCTTGCTTCCTCCTCAGTATGAGATCCCTTCAAATATTTAAACAGGGCTATCATATCACCTCTTAACCTTCTTTTCTCCAGGCTAAACATCCCCAGCTCTCTAAGTCGTTCCTCATAGGGCATGGTTTCCAGACCTTTCACCATTTTAGTTGCCCTCCTTTGGACACATGGCTCCAGTTTCTCAATGGCCTTTTTAAATTGTGGTGCCCAGAACTGGACACAATATTCCAGGTGGGGCCTGACCAGAGCAGAATAGACTGGGACTATTACTTCTCTTGATCTAGGCACTATATTTCTATTGATCTAAAATCACATTGGCCTTGTTAGCTGCCGCATCACACTCTTCAACTTATGATCTACCAGGACTCCGAGGTCCCTTTCTCATGTAGTCTTGTTAAGCCAGTTGTCTCCCATCCTATATCTATACATTTCATTTTTCTGCCCTAAGTGCAGTACCTTTATTAATTTATCCAAGGTAGGGGAAATCTCATTTCGATTTCCTCATTATCTAGGTTGAATTTATGTAGTTCCTCCATGGTCATTTGTTTGTTTGTTTGTTTGTTTTCTTTATGATCAGCAGTAAACCCGCCTTTGCATTTTTCCCCTCTTGCTTCATGTCTACAATGTTTTCTGCTAGAAGTACAGTGTCATCTGCATATAGTTGATGTTCCTTCCTCCTATCCTCACTCCTCCTCCTTCTGAGTCTAAACCTGCTCTTTGTATATTTTCTGTGTACAAGTTGAGCAAGTAGGATGATAATATGCACCTTTGTCTGAAGCCCTTATCATTTGCCAATTTGGAACCATTCTGTATCTCCATATCCTGTTCTAACAGTTGCCTCTTGTCCTAAGGACAGATTTCTCATCAGGACTATGTCTTTAAGGGTGTTCCATAGCTGCCAAAATATTTATTTATAAATTGAAATACAGTCAGCCCTTCTTATACATGGATTTCTTATACAGTACACAGATTCAAGCATCCATGGTTTGAAAATGTTCCAAAAAAGTATAAATTTCAATTCAAACCTTGATTTTCCATTTTTTACAAGGGACACCATTTTGTTATGTCATTATATTTAATGGGACTTGAACATATACAGATTGTGTTATCCATGGGGAGCTTGGAACCAAACCCCAGCATATAACAAGGGTCCACTGTATTTATAGCCCATCAGACAACAAAATAATAATAATAATAATAATAATAATAATAATACAGTGGGCCCTTGACATCCACTGGAGTTTGGTTCCAGGACCCCCCCCACCAACCCGGGCCGTAGATACCAAAATTCATGGATGTTCAAATCCCATTAAATACGACGATAGTAAAATAGTGTCTCTTAGATAAAATGGCAAAATCAAGATTTGCTATTTGGAATTTATATCTTTTTTTTAATATTTTTGAGCCATGGATGCTTGAATCCATGATAAAGAATCCGTGGATACAGACGGCCAACTGTAACAACAACAATAACAACAACAACCTAATAATAATAATAATAATAATTCTACACCTCTTTCATTGTCTTGACAAAAAGCGGGATAGAAATAAAAGTTTTATTTATTATTATTATTATTATTATTATTGACAATGTAAAATCACAGTGTGGGACAATGGTTTGAGTGTCGAACTATGACTCTGGAGACCAGGATTTGAATCCCTGCTTGGCCATGGAAACCCACTGGGCAAGTCATGCGCTCTCAGCCTCAGAAGAAAGCATAAGCAAACCACCTCTGGACAAATTGTGCCACACAAACCACATGATAGGTTTGCCTTAGG
>NW_024815194.1:0-2292 GCF_019175285.1 Sceloporus undulatus
AGTGGTGGGGAGGGATGAGGGGTCCTATTCCTGTTCCTTTGCACTGCAACTGTGACCCACATAGGGTTGCCATAAATCAGGACCTCTGAACTGGGACAAATGTAGGACAACATTTTCAAATGTAGGACACTTTTTTAAAAAACAGATCCAAGCCTCTCCCTCCCAGTTTCACTTTCCTCTCCCCCCCCCCAACCCCTTCGGGGGAAAGGAAATCCCCAGAAAGGAGAAGCCTGGGCAGCGGAGGACAAGCCTAGACCGAGGACGCAGGCTCCTGAGGGACTTGTGTGCTTGGCCCAGGCCTGTCCTCCGAGGCCACTCTCCTCTTCCCAGACCTCCCCTTTCCCCCAAAGGAAGGCAGGAAAGGAGAGGAGAGACCTGAGCCCGGTCCTGCTCTTCCCGGACCTCCGCTTTCCTGCAAAGGGCTCTTTTTGGAGCCCTTTGAAGAGAAGGGCAAGTAGCGAGCCCTTGGTGGCTGCAGAGGACAGTTTTTGGCCTCTCCTCAGAGGCTTCATTTTCCTCAGGACAAAGGGAGAAGCCTGACCGAAGCAGGGAAGGTAAGTAGGGAACTAGGGAGGGAAGGAGGGAAGGGGGAGGCAAGGCGAGGGACTTTTGTCCCCAATCCGACATCCCATGCTTCTTCACCGAGACTCTACTGTACACAGAAAGTGCTCTTTGGGGGGAAAAACCTTTGAAAATGGGCACCCACCTCCTCCTCCTCCTGTTTCCCCCCCCTCCTTCTCCTCGCCATGCACTAAGAAAGGGCGCTTTTCCCTCCCCCTGGCTGGCCCAGAGTCTCACTCCTCTTCCTCCTCCTCCAAGGGTCTACCTCCTCCTTGAGGCTGGCCAATGGCAGAGTGGGGCTGGAAACAGCTCTGCTCCAGCTGCTGTGCCATTGGCCAGCCAGCCTCAAGGGGACGAGTGTTCCCTTTAGGTGCGATGGCTGCCGGCCAGGCCCAAACACAGGATTTAGAGTGAACCAGACCGTGACCGTGCCAAACTGCAAAAACCATTACAAGCACGGGCACAGCAGGGTTATGGCATCCCTATACTCCCACCACTTTGTAGGTATTTCTAGAGAGGTTAGACAGGTGACCTCCTTGCTGTCTTTCTATTTTTGTTTCAGTAAAACTTGGTGGAATGATTGTTCAGGATTTTCACAATGTGTTGTATTGTCTATATTTGCTGTTTTTCTTTTTAATGGCTATGCTTTTATCTGTGTTTAATTCTACAGATATTTACATTATATTTAACTTATGAATGGTGAGAGTTTTTGTCTGTATCTGTTTTAACTTTTCTGAGCTTCCTTGAGTCCTGGACCAGGAAAAACACAGGATATGAATAACCACACTGTCATCTCTTCCTTCCTTTTCTTCTTTCCTATTTCACCTTGCTTTCCCAAAACAAGTTTTCAAACCTCCTGAAGGGGGGGCCATAGCATCTAGGGCACTGTAGTTTTTATTTTGTTTTACTGATTATTTTCCTCCAGTGACAGTACATGGCTCTCTTCTCCTTGCTTCATCCTCACTATGGGCCAAAACACACTGCAGAAATAATCCAGTTTGAGACAGCTTTAACTGTCCTGGCTCAATGCTAAGGAATTTTGGAAACTGTAGTTCTGTGAGACATTTATCCTTCTCTGTCAGAGAGCTCTGGTGCCACAATAAACTACAGTTTCCAGGATTCCCTAGCACTGAGCCAGGGCATTAAAGTGGTCTCAAACTGGATCATTTCTGCAGTGTGCTTTGGGCCTACCTCTTCCTGTAAATAAGGATCAGGCTGAGAGAGAGTGATGGCCCAATTTGCCTCATAAATTTCTTGGCCCAGGTGAGACATCAACCTGATTCTCCCATACCCCTAATCCAGTTTTCTAATCACAACACTATGTAGGCTCCCCAATTGTCATCAGAAATGCAGAAAACCATTGAAAGGAGGCAAAATGCAGGACTCTGATACCAAAGCAGTTTCTCTAGAGAAATCACATAGAAAGAAGAACAAGATTCTCTAGCAGTGTAAGGAAAATCATGCCTGCATTAGTTGACATATCCTTCAGGTGGCCTTAATTCTTAATGTAATCCATCTGAGTGAGACAGCAGAATACTGCTCTTATGTCTAAATAGCACCATCCAGCCAAAGGAAATAAACATTTTGAACAAGGAGACACAACCACGCTGCTTCCAGAAGTGTATTTTAAATTTGTTTCTAAGCTTGATATTAAACAATGAAGGTAATGCTTTTGTAGTGGATATAGAACCTGAAGTCCCTTCAATCTTCAGCTTTCAAAGACACTGTTAC
>NW_024815195.1:0-756 GCF_019175285.1 Sceloporus undulatus
TCTTGGAGCCCAACTCCCTCTGCTTGGCCTCTGTGTTGGCCATTAGGTGGGAAGGGGTCCGGGTGGCGCTGCACTTGGGTCTCTGCCAGCAAAATATGCCCCAGCGCTGTGTACAAGGGGACCGAGATGAGGTTCCTGAGAAAAGAGACTAGGGTTAGGCTTGATTTGTCAAGAAATCCTGTATCACTCAAAGACACAGAGAACAGCATGCTGTTGGTGAGATACGCAGGTGACATATGCCTCCTTTGGGCCAATGCAGAGATGGGTATCTCTTTCCTCCCTCTTCACCAAACAAAGCACCCTGGACCTAACATGGATTCACTGCAGCTCCCCTACACAACAGATACTCCATGTTAAAACGCTTTTGACATTGCTATGTTGTGCAGAAATATCAGGTAACACGTTAACGTATGGCGCCAGATTCTCCACCTTAACTTTAGTCAGTAGCTTGTGAGCTGAAGAAACACCTGTTGCTTTCTCAATGAGCAAAGAGACACTGTAATCTTCTCTCAGATGAGGCTTTTATTCATATAAGAAGTTCCACTGTGTACAACACTATATACATCGACACCCTCCACCATCCACCCCAGTAACAACCCACTCTGAGGCACACACTGTCTGACTCTTCCTCAGTGACAGTTGAGAATGACAGTTGACAGTTGCTTAACTGTATCTTAACAATATAGTTTTCTGGATGCTTTTCCTCCCGAAAAAGAGCCTCATGCAGCAAACACCATAAAGGTATTTTTGGACATA
>NW_024815195.1:856-2292 GCF_019175285.1 Sceloporus undulatus
CATCAGGCATGGAATGAACATGGAGCATGGCTTCCACAATTCCCATGTTTCATTTGTATTCCTTCTCATTTCACATCTATTTTAAACCTCTCCCTCATTTGATGATAAAGATACCAGTGACAATCTAGGCCAGATTCTTAGGTTCTTCTTGTGTTTTGATCTCTAGTTTTCCTTGCGATTCTTTCAGTACATCTTTGTATCTGAACCAGTTAGTTTTCTGGATGCCTTTCCTCCTGAAAAGAGCCTCATGCGGCAAACACCATAAAGGTATTTTTGGACATATTCTACACTTGTTTTTCCCCCAGATCTTCAATAGAGCTTTCCTTACGAAATGATTTGAACTTTCTTTATGAACTTTCTCTTTACCGTAAATTTGGGATCCATTCCACCCAAATCCAGACATAACAACTGTTCATTCTCTAACATAAACCATTCTCTAATCCAAACTAAACAACAAGCAGCATAATAAAGTCCTCTTCTACTTTTCTCATCACAAAGTATTTTCCTTTTTATCCTGGCTCTTTTTTTATTCCAAATAAATTTTGAGATTTCATTTTGCCAGAGATTCAAGGGTTTTTCATTCTGGATGATAGGTTTCGCTTGGAACAGAAACAGTATTTCAGGAAGGAAACTCATTTGGATCAGTGACATTTTTCCTAATAGCAATAAGTGTAATTTCCCCCATTTTTCCAGGTCTTTTCTGATTTCCTTCCATGTGTCTCATAGTTATTGTGAAATAGATATGAGTTTTTATTTGTTAAATTTAACTTTCTTTCCCACTTTAAATCCACTAATTTCTTCCAGGATTTGTTCTTCCTTTTCCCCATATTTTTTGTTATTAATGTTGTTTTGTCTCTGTTCCCTTTTAGTCCTGAAACATATTCCAATTCCACTATTACATCCATCAATTCTCTTGTGCTCTTTTCTGGGTTCTCCAGGGAATACAAATGTCGTCTGAGAAGACTCTCGTTATAAACTCAATGTATTTTAATTTTTATTCCATTGATCTTATTTTCTAATCTTATCCTATTATTCAATGCTTCAAGGATCAGAATGAACAAAAGGGGTGATAGTGGGAAAGCTTGCCTTTTACCTTTAGAAATCTTAAATTCTTCTGTTTCTTTATAGTTAACAATTAGTTTGGCTCTTTGATCTTTATACATTGCCTTTATCCATCTAATATAAGAAGCTCCTATTTCGATTTTTTCAAGTGTCACGAATAACATATCCCATCCTATGTTATCGAAGGCCTTTTCTAAATCGACAAAGATAAATGCAAATTATTTTTTTATAAACCCAGTGAAACATATATAAGACTCTCATTTGGGACTTTATTCCTGCAAAGCATGGGTTCAGTCTCTCAGCTGCAGCCTTTCCACACAATCCTGTACTGAAACATTTAAACAGAGGTTCTCTTTCAGCTCCAGGAATAGAGA
>NW_024815196.1:0-2292 GCF_019175285.1 Sceloporus undulatus
CCAAACTGGTGAAGGATCTGGAAACCATCAAGCCCTATGAGGAATGGTTTAGAGAGCTGGATACGTTTAGCCTTGAGAAAAGAAATTGAACAGTGGATATGATATCCATGTTTAAATATCGGAAAGGGTTGTGTTGAGGATGGAGCAAGCTTGCTTTCTGCTGCTACAGAGAAAAGGACACACCACAATGGATGCAAGTCACAGGGAAAGAGGTTCCACCTGAACATTAGGAGGAACTTTGGGACAGTAAGAGGTCTTCGACAGTGGAATATACTCCCTTAGAGTTTGGTGGAGTCCTTTTCTTTGGAGGTCTTTAAACAGAGGCTGGATGGTGCTTGGAATGTGTATTCCTGCATGGCAGAAGTGGGTTGAACTGGATGGCCCTTGTGGGCTATTCCAAGTCTATGATTCTATAATTCTAGTGGAATCATAGCACCATGATAATTTAGCATTAAAGGGACCTCAGTCCATAAAAAGGAGAATGGATTACGGTTCCTTACCCACAGAGGCCACATTCTGATAATTCTCCAACATCACATAACTGTACATCAGTCTCTGTTTCTTGGTCAACAGTTTCCATTCCTCCTCAGTGAAATATACTGCCACATCTGCAAAGGTCACCTGCAACAGAAAATAGCCCTCATCCAGAGAGTGACTAAGCAAAAGGGGAGGAAAGCACATGGTTCATCCCAAATATTATTTCATCACTTCACAATTCAGTCCAGGAAATAAACTTTAAATTCTGTCAGAAGAAAAACTACTGCCAGTTTGTCTCGAATCCTTTCAATATAATATACAATATAATAAACAACATAATTTAGGCCATGGCTGGGATATAGAGGATGGATTAGGCTACTCACTTTCCCAACACATACAGTACATATAGCCACCAAAGAATTATAGTGCGTTTAGACATTTCTTGCCACATTTCAGAGGCAAAAGTTAATATTAAAGAACTGTTCTGGGGAGCACTGTGGGCTTGAGGGCCACTGGGCCCACCCCATATTTAGACCCAGAGATGTTCTCCCATATCCCCCAACATTTCACAGATGGGAAAAGGAAGACACATGTGGACAAGCAACACCAAAAGGTGGTTAGGATGGCCAAAGTTGTTTATGAGGAAGATCACACAAGCTAGGAAATGCACAACAGTCTGCTTTTGCTTCAGCCTCCTGGGAAGGGCAATATCCTGCCTCTTTCTTTCCTCTCCTCTCCTCACTTTTGAGTTGATGGGGGGCAAACTGAATGGCATTCAGGAGCTGAAGTGAGCTGAGAAGGGGGAAAGTGGGAGGATAAGAGAGCAACTGGGACATTTTTAAAAGCCCCTGAAAAAATGGGGTTACAGAGGATTAACCAGGACTGTCTCTGCTAAATTGGGAGCGTATGTTCTCCGTTTGCTTTCATGAACTGGCCCAGCAGTGACACAGATGAAACTGATAGTCAAGAACGTCGACTCACCAAAGCATTTTTTGTCGGTTTTTCGGGCTATGTGGCCATGTTCTAGCAGAATTATTCCTGGCTGGCATCTTCAGAGAATATTTGCCTGGAAAGGACTTGGCTATATATATTATGTGATCAAGAACCTCGACTCACCAAAGAGTTCTTGTACCTCTGCATCCTCTTTCTCTTGGAGCCCAACTCCCTCCGATTGGCCTCTGTGTCGGCCATCAGGTGGGCAGGGGTCCTGGTGGTCTTGCACTTGGGTCACTTCCAGAAAAAGGTGACCCAAAGCTGTGTCCAAGGGGGCCGAGATGAAGTACCTGAGAAAAGAGACCAGAGATTCAAAAAAAGACGCAAATTGGATCTCCTATAATGAATTAATACAAATAAATAGAACTGATTATAGAGTAAAGACGCAAGAAGATCCTAATGATCAGGGTAATGATCTTTCATGGTTCTTTTACAGACAATTAAGAGAGCTCTTCCTAATGGATAAAAACAATACCCTATTTGCAAATCAGACTCTGATCTAGAACAGGAAATAATGTTGAATAAAGATGCCTTATTAGCAAAACTTTATAATTGTATTCTTAAAATCTATACAGAAGAAGAAGTTATTAAAGAAAATGTGATCAGATGGTCTCAAAACTTTGGTTTTGCAATTGAATTAGACCATTGGGAATACACTTGGAAAAACAGATTGAACTATACTTGCAGCCAAAACATCAAAGAGAATTATTATAAAACATTTTTGATGGTATTTAACACCAGAAAGAACAAGCAAGATGTATAAGAACTGCAGTAATTCATGTTGGAAATGTGAAAAGGAGCAGGGCTCAATCTATCAAATGT
>NW_024815197.1:0-2292 GCF_019175285.1 Sceloporus undulatus
GCCTGGCTTCATCCTCCTCCTCCTCGCTGCCCTTAAAGGGCCAGGACAGCTTGGGGCCAAGTGGCCTCTCAGGCTGCCTCTGGCCCTTTAAGAGCAGCAAGGGCGAGGAGGTGGATGAAGCCAGGCCTCCTCTTCCTCCTCCTCCCCACCGCTGAAGAAGGGCCGGGGGCAGACTGGGAGGCCCAGAGGAGAAGGAGGCCACTTTGGCAGCGGCAGCAGGACTCGGCTGGGGCCAGTTCTGCCACCTCCGCGGGTCGAATATGGCCCGCGGGCCGGGGGTTGCCGATGTCTGGGCTGAATGGATGAACCCCAAAGGTGCTCAACAATGATTCCTTTTCATCCTGGAGAAAAGTGACCAGTGGGGTGCCACAGGGTTCTGTCTTGGATCCAGTACAACATCTTTATCCAGGATGAAAGAATAGGGGGCATACATATCAAATTTGCAGATGACACCAAATTAGGAGGAGTAGCTAATAACCTCAGTAGATTAGACAGCTGGGCCAAAGCTAACAAAATCAATTTCAGCAGTGAGAAATGAAAGGAATCTAGGAATCCTAGTAGACCACAAGTTGTGCATGAGTCAACAGTGCGATGCAGCAGCTAAAAAGGCTAATGCGATTTTAGAAGAGAAGGTTAAGAGGTGATATGATAGGCCTGTTTAAATATTTGAAGGGATATCATACTGAGGAGGAAGCAAGCTTGTTTTCTGCTGCTCCAGAGAACAGGACCCGAAACAATGGATGCAAGCTACAGGAAACGAGTATCCACCTCATTATTAGGAGGAATTTCTTGACAATAAGAACTGTTCGATAGTGGTAGACACTCCCTCAGAAAGTGGTGGAGTCTCCTTCTTTGGAGATCTTTAAACTCAGGCTGGATGGCCATCTGTCAGGTATGCTTTGATCAAGAGTCCCTGCATGGCAGGGTGTTGGACTAGATGGCCGTTGTGGTCTCTTCCTACTGTATGATACTATGATCCTCTGATTCTAGAATATTAAGTAGACAAGGTTAGTTTTCGGTCGCCTATATAGAAGATATTGGCATTTATTGCCAAACCTGGTAGGACAACATGAAGAATTTGGAGTAAGTGCTTGAGGGAATTAGGATGACTGGTTTTACAATTAAAGTTCCAAAATGTCATGTGGGAAAGACAGAAATTATGAAAGTGGTGGGCACTGATGGTTTGTTTATTTGTTTATTCTATTTTTATCCTGCCTTTCTCTCAAAGTGGGACCCAAGGCGGCTAACAACATATATAAAACACAACAATTAAAATTATACAATTAAAATTGTAAAAAAATTTAAAAATTACAAGTATCGAATTTAAAACTTACAAAGTTAAAATTAATCTAAAACCAATCCTCTCATCCCTCAATAAAACCAAGCCTTCCAGATCTTTAAAGGCCTGTTTAAATAAAAATGTCTTTGCCTGCCTGCGAAAAGCCAACAGTGAGGGGCTGTGAGGCTTGGTGGGGTATTACAGGGCATGTATTCCTAATTTCACTACCTAGCTGTGCCACTGTCAGAGCTGACCAAAAAATGTTACCATGTCAAGGTAAAATGGACAATTTCTTCTCAGGGAGCTTTTGTAGGTACAGTGGACCTGGACCTGGACTCTGTTCCAGACAACCCCCCCCCCTCGGCATAAGGCAAATAACGCATAGGCTCGAGCACCATTCATTGTATTGCAGCGTGGCTTTAGTCTAAGCTGAAAGTCGTGTATAATGCATCCGCATATGGTGCAGGCGAACTGTACAGGTACAGATGGATGTTACCATGTCAAGGTAAATTGGACAATTTCTTCTCAGGGAGCTTTTGTAGGTACAGTGGACTCTTGGCTTACACGGGGAATCTGTTCCAGACTCCCCCACATAAGGCGAATAACGCATAGGCTTGAGCACCATTCATTGTATTGCAGCGCGGCTTCAGTCTAAGCTGAAAGTCGTGTATAATGCATCCGCATATGGTGCAGGCGAACTGTACAGGTACAGATGGGCAGCATCATCCTGTCATGTTTGTGAGTAAAAAGTTGTTGTCCCAGGAGAAACATCTGGCCACAATGAAGGAGCGCTCAGCAATGGTCTGGGCTTTATAGAAATTGAAATCTTATCTATGGGAAGGTTTGTGTTATGAACAGACCATTCCCCACTATATTAGTTGAATCACATTAAAGATAATAATAGGAAACTACTACAATGGAGTCGCTTTCTCCAAGATTTTGATTTCAATGTGCAACATATTAAATCTCAGGAAAATGTTGCAGCTGATGCACTCTCTAGGCAACCCAAAGAG
>NW_024815198.1:0-2292 GCF_019175285.1 Sceloporus undulatus
CTCTTTTTAAAATAGAAAATAGTTTTACTTCCTTTGCCCCCCTTGGAAACTCATCTAAACACAGAGCAAAGCGAAACCCAGCTGTTTATACACAATATTTAAAAACAAAAAAATGGTGGCGGTTGGTGGCATCCATGTCAGTGGGGCAATGAATCCACTCCAGCTTTTTAGACGGAACTTGAAAGGCCCCATCCAAAATAACAAACCTGACTCTGGAGACCAGAGTTTTTTTTTCCAGCTTGGTTACGAAACCCTTTGGGTGACTTTAGTCAAGTCACAGTCTCTCAGCCTCAGGGGAAGGCAAGGGCAAACCTCTTATGAACAAATCTTGCCAAGAAAACCTTGTCATAGGCTCACCTTAGGTTTGCCGTAAGTCGGGGATGACTTGAAGGCACACAACAGCAATAACAACAAACAAACAAACAAACAAACAAACAAGCTTCATTTATATACCGCTTTATACCGCCTAAGCAGTGTCTAAGAGGTTTACAACAGTAAGCTAATTTGCCCCCAACAATCTGGGTACTCATTTTAGTTCCCTCCTCGGAAGGATGCAAGCCTGAGTCAAGCTTGAGCCCCTTTGCTGGTCTTGAACTCGCAGCCTTATGGTTTTGAGTGAGTGACTGCAGGACAGGCATTGAACCACTGCGTTACCAGGGCTCTTACTCTGGGTTGTTTTTTGTGGGTTTTTCGGGCTAGGTGGCCATGTTCTAGAAGAGTTTATTCCTGATGTTTCGCCAACATCTCTGCAGATGCCAACCACAGATGCTGGTGAAATGTTGGTAATAAACTCTTCTAGAACATGACCACATAGCCCAAAACCCCCCACAAAAAACTATGGATGCCGGCCATGAAAGTCTTCGACTTCCCAAAAAAGGTATTGCTGTTTGGTGGATTTTGCATGCTGTTGTACCTGGTTTGTATGGTGAGCCATGCGAGTGCAAGGAAACCATCCTAGCTTCCGGGAGGCCTTGGAAAAACAGGCGGCATGCAAATGCTTCAGAGCGAAAGCCTTGCCAGCCTGTGCGAGACCTTCTCGCCTGGCTTCTCTGTACTCCCCCCTCCTGCCTGTCTGGAAGAAGAATCCATTTGGAGTCTCATTATGAGCAACACCCCTGGCTTCCAGGTAGCAGAACATCCTCAGCCCGCTGCCAGGAAGGTAGATTAGCTGGCTTTCTGTGCAGTCTTATCAGCCCAGGAGCCGTCAGTGGGCCGGGATTATCAGCAGGTTCCCAGCGAGCCCTGTTATTAAGTCCCTATCTCTTGGTTGCCACCACCGGTAGTTGAGGTGGTGGTGGCACGCTTTGATAGACGGGAGTTGGCGACAAAAGGGAGAAGGCAACTGTGGCTCATCAAGGAGGAAAGATGGCAATTAAAAGCGGGGAAAGGGAAAGGACACTGGAGGGGAGAAAGAGCATTTTTCTTGTACAGTTTGCCATCCATAAGGTGGCACCCGACAGAGGTGACCAGCCCCACAAAGAAGCCAGGAAATGCAGCATTCATGGCATGTGGGTTATATTTCATGGTTTTCCTCAACTAGAGAGAAATTGAGGGGATCATTTGCAGAAGACATTTCCATCATGGCACAAAGAAATGAAGTCGCATGTTGTTGTTGTTGTTGTTTAAAAAATAAGTTTATTTATAAACAGTTGTGGCTGTGATTTTCACGTTCCTGGGCAGTGAATCCGCTGCAGGTTGTAATGTGAACTATAAAGGATCTACCCAAGTTGTTGCATATGTTTTAGGGATTGTCGCTGTTGTTGTTGTCGTTGAATGCATTCAAGTCATCTCTGACTTATGGCAGCCCTAAGGCGACCCTATCATAGGGTTTTCTTGACATGTTTCTCCAGAGGGGGTATGTCAAGGCCATCCTCTGAGGGTGAGAGAGTGTGACTTGCCCAAGGCAGCCCAGTCGATTTCCATGGCTTAGCTGGGATTCAAACCCTGGTTTCCAGAGTCAGGTTTATTGTTTTGGATATGGCCTTTAAAGTGCAAACTGAAACCTGGAATGGATTCATTATGCAAAGGGATCTTGTAGCACCTTTGAGACTAATTCTGTGAAAGAGTTATAGTATGAATTGCATGAGCTGCATCTGAGGAAATAATAATAATAATAATAATAATAATAATAATAATAATATGATTTATTTATAGCCTGCCTTTTCATGGGGGAGTAGACCCACCCGTATGCATCTGCACTGAGGAAATAACCCAGTTTGCCACTGCTTGAACTGCTGTGGCTCAATGCTATGGACTCAGAGGATTTGTAGTTTTGTGAGACATCTAGCCTTC
>NW_024815199.1:0-2292 GCF_019175285.1 Sceloporus undulatus
CATTTACACCTGTGTGGTTCCCAATTGGCTTCTGCTGAGTCACCCTGACTCTCACATACATGTTTTATTTCATTCACTGTATATCCCATGTTGCTTTTTCCTTGACATAATTTGCCCAAGTTCACCCAGTGGGTTTCATGGCCAAGTGGTCTCCAGAGCTTCAGTCCAACACTCAAACCACTACATCACATTGGCTTTCAAATATTGCAAATACTGTAACAGTTCATAAGTAGATCACAGTACTGAAAATGACAAAAATTCTTGGTCTAGATCAATCAATTGATCCAAAGTATAAATCTGGCAGTCAATCAATTTCTTCCATTAAAAGGGTTGTATAGCAGTTGTCAAATGAGGATTATCCCATAGGACACAACCATATAGATCAAACTGTAATTGACAAGACTGTATGTAAAACCAGCTTGGCAGCAGACATGGAAGGATCATTCAAATTATTCAGCAGTAGCCAATGTAGTGTTAGATCTCCTTCCTTCCCTCCTACAGGTGAAAAATGCAACTGAACATCATTGTTTTCAGACAGAACATGGGTCCCAGAAGTAGATACAAAACTGAAATAGATTTAATAAAATAATCATAAAAAGCAGCAATCATTTTGGCTTGGAATGGGAATGATAAACACTATGCAACTGCACTTAAAGAATTTATAGGGATTGGGCATAAAATTCAGAGGATGGTGCTAAAGGCAGCAACAGTTTTGTCCAAGAAATTCCATGGCACCACAGTGTCAAGTCTGTAGATCCAAACGTTTTCTTCCTTCTCAGGTACTAAGTAACACCAATATAAAGTACACTAATGTACATATCCAGGAAAAAACACTTTTGTGCCCCTCTGGCAATTATCTCTCTCAGCATTAAATTAGAAAGGGCGTTTATTCTTTCTTGCTCCCTGAATATGGAAGAGAATCTAGTGAAGGAAAACAAAGGGTGTAGCTATACTGGAGAATTAAGCAGTTTGACACCACTTTAACTGCCATTACTCTACAAAACATTTGCCATCACTGCTCTACCCTATAGATACATGGGATTTGTAGTTTGGTGAGGTACTCAACATGGTCTGCCAGAGGTGCCTCGCCATATTCCAAATCCCAGGATTCTGTAGGATTGAGGCATGACAGTTAAAGTGGTGTCAGTGGGCTTTAATTCTGCAGTGTGGATATACTCAAGGAGACAGCATGCAGTAAGGGCATTCAAGATGTGATATTAAAAAGATTCAACCTTAGCGTTAAAACTCCTTTTTGTCACTTGTTTCTTAAATTGCTGGAGATGCATGCTGAAGTTGATTTTTTAAAAAAATCTGTATTTAGTGTAGGTCTGAACAAAGTTGGGAGTCCAATAATATAGACATGCCAAAGTGAAACATGAGCAAGGGTGCAGGTGCATCAGGATGGTGTTGTTTTCCATTTCTCTTGCAGAAATGCAAACCATGTTGTTCTTCATGGACCTTTATTTCTTGCCTATTATCTTTCAATTAGTTTCCAGTTCACAGCAAGAATGAGATATGTGACTGTTGTTTTGTCTGTAGGCCAAAATGATGTGCTAACTGATCTCTATATATTGTTTGCTTTTCTGCTTTCAGGAACATTTTTGTATAAATAACAAGATGTTGTTTCAAAGGTCAAGTGGGCATCTATAAAACCGGTCCCAAACGGCAGACATGATTAATATAAGTAAATAGATGGAGAACAACATGCAAGTAAACTTGAATGCATAAACATCAGTGCACAAGTATAGTGTTTGCCTCTATATATAGGGTTGCCATAAGTCAGGACCTCCAAACCAGGACAAATGTAGGATAACATTTTCAAATGTAGGACACATTTTTTAAAAATGGAGGGCACGCAACAACATTTGATGATTTTTTTAAAGGTTAATATAAATGCATGCTTCTTAGGCATGATCAAAATGGAGGACATTTTGGCATTATTCCTAGACAGATAATAAATAATAATAAAATTGGTGAGGTACTCAACATGGTCTGTCAGAGGTGCCTCGCCATATTCCAAATCCCAGGATTCTGTAGGATTGAGGTCAAGAGTATCTCAGATGGCAGAAATGTACATCCCTTTCTGGCCAAACCACCCCCTCCCCTCCATTCCAAAACACACACAACAGCACATTTGGGCATTTCAACAAGTCTTGCCAAGAAAACCTTGTGATACATTCACCTTCAGATCGCCATAAGTTGGGTATGACTTGAAAGCATGCAACAACATGTGATGGCATGAGATGCACAACTCTGCTGGCATCTGACCTTAGGCAAGTCCCAATCTCTCAG
>NW_024815200.1:0-2292 GCF_019175285.1 Sceloporus undulatus
AATGATATGATTCGAGAATTCTTGATTGACTTTAATTTTTTCATATAGCAGATACCCGTGTATGCCAATATATCATTTGTGATTTAGTATTATCTGATTTTTAGGCCACAAGTGTCTTAATACCATTGCTGCTAATAGGAATATGTACTGCAGATGGCATTCCAGTATTAATAATACATATTATCCCATTGTTCTATGAATTTCAGCCATTGTGAAAGACATGCATCCTGATGCCAATATGGTGGTCGTAATAACTAATGTTATACAATTAATATACTAATCCCTGAAGGCTCAATGTATATCAACCATTAACTCTAGTGAAGGAAAACAAACATCTTCAAGAACAACATGGCGCAGTACTGTAATGTAGTAGCTACAGGTTTAATTTTTTTTGTCGTTGGATGTTGGCGCTGGGTTCACTTTTTCCAGTTGTTCATAGTTTACACATGTCTGTGAAACACATGGAAGTTATTGCAATATTTAGGACATGAACCAGTTTACTATGAATGAGTTTTTACAGACTTCAGAAGATTAGGGAATTATTCACAGGATTCTAGTGTACTGGAAAATAAAACAGTAATTAGACCCAAAACAGGAACAGAAAACACAGACTGATATAAGCAATCTGAATTCTCTCATCTTAGTCTCATCTCTTTTTGTGTTTCACAGCCAGAGTATGTAGTAGAGAGGATCCTAGAAATGTTGGCACACGAGGATTTATTCCTCAAAGGATCCGACAGCTAAAAAACCTGATGTTCCACTTCTCTGTTGATTTTTCAGTTTTTATTTTAAAAGTTTCTATCCCTCCATGGCAGTTCTTTATTTACCCATTTCCTTGGAAGTGAGCATGCTACCATTTGGCTGGTCAACAAGTGCAAAGCCATTAAAGTCACTGACAACCACATGGCTTTTTTTTTTTTTAACGGCATTAAACTATACTAATAGTTATTTATACTGGAAATTTCTGTTTTGGATTTTCTTTTCTGTTCTTTTGCATTTTCTTACAGTGCCCTCCACCAGGAAAGCCACAGAACGCCCATAAAATTATGCACTACAATGGGCATCTACTACTATTGTTCCATTCACACATTTGTCAAAGTGGATTCTGAGTACATTAAAATAGCTCCAAGGTTTCCCCATGATGACTAACACACCATATTTTTTAAACAAACATAACATTTTTGTGGTTACCCACTTCCAGCTAGGAAGCCGCCCCCCATTAAAAGAGAACGGTTTAATAGACATAGAGGTACAATTCTTCACGGAGGCCTCCTATGAAATTTTCTGACCCGAATTTTGAATAAGCATAGTAATAATTGAGAAGGCATCCAGCTTTTCCCCCCCTCAGTACTTTTATTCTAAATTTTAAAACAGCAAGGAAAGGTTTCAGATGCCTGCTGATTTTCTCTTTTTTCCTCTGAAACACGTTGTTACAAATCTCCTTTTATTTTAAGGATATTAATTTAGGCATCAAAAGAAAGAGGGAACAAGGAATGGATAGGGTCCAAGACCTCCCCAGTTATATGCTATATATCTATAGAAACATATTCAAAGACCTAGCTTTGTTAGTCTGGAAAATCAGTATGCAAAGGGACCTTGTAGCACACTTTAGAGAATAACTGAAAGTAAGGAGCTGGGAAACATGAATTTTCATAGACTTTAGCCTACTGCCTTAGATCCATGAGGCAGAGAGGAGGGTCCATAATGGCTGTTGTTGTGTGACTTCAAGTTGTTTCCAACTTATGGCAACCCCAATGTGAACCTATCATGGGGTTTTCTTGGCCAGGTCGCCCAGTGGGTTTCCATGGCAGAGCTAGGACTCAAACCCTGGCCTTCCAGTGTCCTAGTCCAACATTCAGCCATTATATCACACTGGCCCTCAGAGGGTCCAGAGACAGACAGTGTGTATGTGTGTTATCTGTCTCTGAATGCTCCTATATAAGCCAGTTGTCTATGAAAAACATCTCTCTCTCTTTCTGTATTTTATTTATTTATTCATTTAGAGAATTTATACCCCACTTTTCAGTCACAAAGGTTCTCAGAGAAGCTCCACTACACTCTGAGGAAGGAGTTTGTTCTACTGTCAAACAGCCCTTACTGTCAGGAAGTTCCTCCTAATGTTCAGGTGGAATCTCTTTTCCTGTAACTTGCAGCCATTGCTCCAGGTCCTAGTCTCTGGAGCAGCAGAAAACAAGCTTGCTCCCTCTTCAATATGACATCCTTTCAAATATTTAAACAGGGCGATCATATCACCTCTTAACCTTCTTTTCTCCAGGCTAAACATCCCCAGCT
>NW_024815201.1:0-2291 GCF_019175285.1 Sceloporus undulatus
GCCTTTCCTGATGTCTTTTCCTCCTCCCTCTGACCTGGTCTCCTTCTGTTCTTTACTAGACAACTGACAAGCATAAAGTGATCCTTTAGAAAATGACCAGTGGCAGGGCCATCCCAAGACATTTTGCTGCCTAAGGCAGGGTAGCAAATTTCTCCCCCTCCACATTCACTGAAGAGCTAAAAGTCAAAGTGCTTAACTCCCAAGGCCAGCTAAGTTATTTTGGTACATGAGGCAGAAAATCCTATTATTGTTTCATCCCTGGTAGTAGAAAGAAATAATGACAAAGGCAGGAACAACTTGCTACCCTTCGAGGACACCCACAGATTGTGGTGGCTGCCTCATTGTACCTGACTCATGCATATTCACCAAACTTCCACAGATGAAAACTGGGGCACAAGTGGCCAAACAACGTCAGTGTGGTCAAGATGGCAGCCTGGGAAAGGCAAGTTTCCATTCCCTCATCTCCTCTCCCTCCACTGAGTTAATGCAGTGCAAAATACTTTTACTTAAGATCAGTTTGCAGCAATTGATGTAGGCTGTGGACAAAGAGAGAAAGTGGGAGGAGGAGAAACTGGGTTATTTTAAAAGCAGATGAAAAAGTGAAGTGATAGGCTATTAATTTAGACTATTCCTCCCAAACTGGAACAGTTGGAAGGTACATCTATATGGGCTACTGGATCATGACCTATCTTTTGCCAACTCCTGATTTAGGTTGCAATCCTATAGCAATAGCAGTATCAAGTACATTTCTATACCACTTATCCATGCACTTAAGCACTCCCTAACCAGTTTACAATGTGTAAGGCAATTGCAAACAAGCTGGGTACACATTTTAGCAACCTATAGAAAGATACAAGGCTGAGTGGACCCTGAAGCCTTGCCTGGGATTGAACTCACAACCTTGTGGCTGTGTATGGCTGCAATACTGGCATTTAACCACTGCACAATGAGAGCTCCTATATACAGTTGTTGTTGTGTGCCTTCAGGTAGCTTCTGACTTATGGTTACCCTAAGGTGACCCTATCATGGGGTTTTCTTGGCAAGATTTATTCAGAGGACGTTTGCCATTGCCTTTCTCTGAGGCTGAGAGCATGTGACTTGCCTAAGGTCACCCAATGGGTTTCAGGGCCGAGTGGGAAATCAAACCCTGGTCTCAAATGTTGTAGTCCAAAACTCAAACTACTGGGACTTCCGGGTTGGAAGGGCAGCTCTCTGGACGCAAACTCAGGGTGTTCTTGAGAGTCTGTCTGCCCCCACCAGTGAATTTCACACTCCACTGAATACAACGCGGAGTGGGGGAAAACCTCGAGCAAGGCATTGCTCGGGCGAAGAAGCTCTGCCTGCCTTCAAGACTCTGCTCCACTTGGGGACTTTTGTCTCTTGAGTTCTCAAGCGAGCAATAGAAGAGGAGGCAAAAGAGCAGTCAACGCCAGTGAGGGGAGCCTTTTGGCACAAGAGCTGCCACCAATTTATTTTAAATTTAAAACAGAGGACAAAACTAAGGAAAAAACAGATTGCTACTTGCATCTTAAACTACAAAAATATCTTCATGAAGAACCGTCACAATAATGAAGCTAAAGAGCTGAAGCGAAATACAATAAGTGAGTAAACTAAACTGTATTTCTCTGAGTTCACTACCAAAGATATTATATGTCGGGAGAGTCTTGTTAACTGAAATTAAGGACAATCGGTAGTGGACAGGACGGTCACTAATAAGAAGAATAGGGGAAGAGATAATATTCGAGGATATAAAAGAACAAGGAATAAAAAGAATTTTTCTCTACCCCTTTTTGGTAAATACAATAAGAAACTATGGTAGAGAAAACAAACCACAGCTGAATCGAATTTAAACAGACAAAAGCAAGAGGAAAGTTCAACTCCTACAGCTGTGAGGAAGCATAAAGTGAAACAGCTGGGGAATTGAGAGGAGAGAGAGAACGTGGTTGGGATTCGACACTGAGAGGAGTTGAGAGAGAGATGGAGATCAGGTTGGAGGAAGGAGGAAAAGACAGTAGGAAAGGCGCAGTAACAAAAGGTCCGGAGAAGTAAGGAGGACAGAGGGGAAAAGAGCACCCAAGGCTGAAGCTGTGTCAGTGCTGAGAGGAATGGAAAGAGAGGAGACCAGGTTGGAGGGAGGAGGAAAAGACAGCAGGAAAGGCACAGCAGCTAAAGGTCCGGAGAAGCAAGGAGGACAGAGGGGAACAGAGAACCCAAGGTGAAAGCTGCGATAGTTTTGAGAGGAGTGGAAAGAGAGAAGGAGACCAGGTCGGAGGAAGAAGGAAAAGATAGCA
>NW_024815202.1:0-2291 GCF_019175285.1 Sceloporus undulatus
CATGTTTGTATATTTTTAATTGTATTGTTTGTGTCCCACTTGGGGGGGGGGAGAGGTTATTCATCATCATCATCAGCATCATCAGCATCAGCATCATCATCATCATGTCTCAATAAACAAAGCCTCTGAAAGTGAACACCTTTTTCAATGCCTTTTTATGTCCTCCAGTCATCCTTTTCCTCTTTGTCCTCTGTCTAAAAACTGTGCTCTTTAAGGGATTTTGGATTTCAGCTTTCACAATCCCAGACTATTGAGCAAAATGGCTGAGGCTTCTGGAAGCTAAAGTCCAAAAACTCTTAAAGGGCACAGTTTGGAGATCACTGGTTTAGATGAACATTTTTTGCAGCATCAGCGATAGGAGTATGATGAAGGAGGGCTTGAGAAACACAGACTTCCAGCCTTAGGTTGCAACAGTGTCTCTGTAATACACAATATAACAGGGCAAAATATATATTTAAAATATGCACTTTAAAAATATTTGTCTCCAGTCATCCATTATAATGCCTTTTGTTTTTTGATATTATGTAAGAAAAATGCCTGAATATTTGCGAACCAATAAATTTGTTAAATATTTAGTATTTTATATCTATAATATTCCTATACCACTTTTTGAAGCAAAGCCTCCCCAAGATGGTTCTTGGGATGTAATTCTAGTTTTTAGGTGGGGGGTTAGATCTACTCAGAGCCTTCTAAAGCCTTTCCTAGAAGCAGCAGGCAAGACTTGCCCCATAGCATGGGGTGTGTTTCTAGGAGGGAAACAGTAACTGTGTTAGGCAATGTGCTTGAAACAGGCATCTATAGGAAGTGATGGCTTCCTGTATGGCAAATGTAAAGTACTACTTCTGTCACGTGAACAGTAGGCTAATAGCAGTGAGATGGAAGCATTGTTCTTTTTTTTTAAATTATTTTATTATTAAAACAGTACATGAAAACACTATATACAAAATAACCATACATCTACTAGAACTAAAGAAAAACACAAAAAACAAAAATAAAACATCACACACACACACACACACATACATATATAAAAGACAAATGAAAAATACATTCATCCTAATCATACACCACGTGTTAGTCACATTATTTACATCAAGAGGAAGAGTAGTCTCTTACTTACCCTATATCAAACCTTTAACCTACAACTTCTATTCGATGGAAGCATTGTTCAAAGGAAGAAAACCATTTTCTATTTTGTAACATTTCTAGATAATATTAGAACAACAAGGCACTCATTAAAAATATACAAGTCATGAGTCAAGTCAAGTAATTGAAACATTCATTGTGGAGTCAAATCCAAGTCAAGATAATTGAGGTTATCAGATGGATCATAAGGATGAGAGCATAGCAGATTGCTCCCATTCCATTCGCATGATCAGGGCAAAGATTATCACACACCACATGCTTATCCCATTCTTCTCCCAACCATGAAGTGTAATGACCCCGTCATTTGGTATTGATGAGAACTCCTATTAATACTGAATGTTGGGAGCATTACACTTCATGGATGGGGAAAAAACAGGATAAGCGTGTGATATGTGATAATCTTTGCCCTGATCATGCAAATGGTATGGGATAAGAATGGGCAATAATAATAATAATAATAATAATAATAATAATAATTTTTATCCTGCCCCTCTGTGTAACACAACTGGGGCAGCTTGCAGCAATTAAAACATACATTCCCACATTCCAAACTCTCCCCCTTAAAATACAAGTAAACAGTTCAATCTGTTTTGTTCTCATCCTTATGCTCCCATCTGATAATCTCCATTAGTGTGACCTGAGTCCAACTTGAGTCCAAGTCAATCAGCTCAAGTCTACATCTTCTTTGTATGCATATGTGTGTGTGATGTAGACTCAAGCTGAAATATTAGTGAAGGGACCCAATATATTAGTAAAGTGTCCTACGCTGCATCAGATTTTACAATGACATTAGAAGGAAGATTAATGAGGCTCGACAGAAAGGGTGGGCTGGAGCCACCTGTATTGGCTCCCGAGGGAGGCCGCAGCAGCCAAACCACACGGCTTCTCCCTGGAGCAAAAAGAATCTGCTGAAATCAGGTTCTTTTTGCGATGTGTGGCTTCTTCCCTCAGTGCACCGTTGGGCACTGTGGTGTACTGATGATGCAAGCACAGCACCGCGACATGCGAACATAGTGCCACGCTTTGTCATCGTGGCGGCCCCCATATGGACAGGAGACCACCGTGATGGCACCACCGCCATGTGCTAGGGTTCAGGATTGTGCACACACTGCATGCTTCCGAACCCTAATTTTGGCCCAAGACTG
>NW_024815203.1:0-2291 GCF_019175285.1 Sceloporus undulatus
TTTGAGGCCTGGACCAAGGCAGATAGACTGGAGGGGGGCTCTTATTCTTCAGGCTAGCCCTGGTGGAGCTGGGCCTGCCTGTTCACTCCCTCACAGGCCGAAAGAGATTTCAGGGGGAGTGTAACCCCATCCAACACAGGCTGAATCCCCATTTCCTGATTTCCTTTCCAAGAGCATGTCTGTCTTGCCTGGACTCAGTTTCAATTTGTTCACCTTCATCCAGTCTATTACTTACAGTAGACAGTTAGTACAGAGACAGCTTCCTAGGAGTCAAATGGAAAGGAGAGATAGAGATGGGTGTCATCAGCATACTGGTGACACTGCACCCCAGAATTTCATGTACATTTTAAATAACATGGGGGACACAACAGAACCTTGAGGAACACCACAGGCCAATGGCCAGGGGGTCTAACAGAAGCCCCCAATATCATCTTCTGAGTTCACCCTCTAAGAAACACTGGAACCATTGCATAACAGTGCCCACAAGTCCCGTCTCAGAGAGGCAGCCCAGACATATGCCATGGTTGATTGTATCGAAAGCTGCTGAGAGGTCCAGTAGAACGAACAGGGGCACACTTCTCCTGTCCAGTTCCCTGTGTAGATCATCCATCAAATTGACCAAAGCTGTCTCTGTTCCATAGCCAATTCTGAAGCCAGATTGAAATGGATCTAGATAATCCATTTCACCAAAGAATCCCTGGAGCTGGGAAGCCACCACACGTTCCAATACCTTGCCGAAAAGGGGGATATTTCAGACAGGTGGATGGTTCTCCAATCTAGTGGGACCTAGGGAAGGTTTTTTTCAGTAATAGCCACAGTTATTAGGGCAGTTAAAGAAAAAGTGTTGGTGTGGAATGAGAGAATTTGAATGCCAAACATTAAACACAGCTTTTCCATGCAAAAACTGTCACTCAGGGGGATAATTAATGATGCCATTGTACAAATGGAAGGTTAGCAAAGCAAGTTAAACAACACCATGCAAAGCAATTTGTGAATTCATAACTCTAATAATTGCATAATTGGAGCATGTAACATTCTTTGTCGGAGCAAGGCATTTTCTTCTTCTTTTTATTTCATGCATTCCCCCCTTTCCCCCTACTAAGACTGTGGAGTCATTTTCTAGCTGAATAAATTCAGAGTGACAAAAAAGGACAATGAAATGGTTGTTAAATGGTCAAATATTTGATTTAGCACCATTTCTTTGGAGAAGATGAGTTGTTTGTTCTGCCAGGGTTTGACAATAATTTAATTTAACAGCACAATAACATTTAGAAGATCATTAATATTTGATTGCTAAATGGTGTTGTTATAGCTGAACCATGTCATTGCTTTCATTTCTTCCTTTTTTCCCCTTTTAATTATTGTCTTAAAAAGACTAATATGGTTTACAATTTCTAAGTCAATGTTTGTTCTCATCATAAACAAATGTTTTAAATTGTTAGTAAGAATACTTTCATTCAGACTCGTTCTTTATTTGCTTAATACGTATTGGGTTTCTTCTAATGGGAAGTTCAACCAACAGTAGAAATGAGTGGTAAAGTATAGGCTGCAATGATGAAAGACAAGAAGAGTATTTGTGGGACATGGAAAAGAGAACAGCATACAGTTTGTGGGTATAGATGAAAAAATATCCAAAAATGGTCAGAAAAGTATTATTTGAATGTTTAGAAACCCTGACAGGTACTATCCTGGACTGATGAGAACCTTTGCAATTTGGGGCTTACTGAACAGAAAATGATGCATTTGGGATTTATTCTGTATACAATTTTCACATTGTTGGTTTGAATGGAGAACAACATTTTCTGCACTAGAAACTGCACGTTCACTACACATTTACTGCAGAAAAAACAGCATTTTCTGCATAGAAATATTATTTACTGAACAGAAAATGCTTGTTCCTGAGAACAAAATTCTGTTTTCTGTACAAACCAACCATGCAGAAATTTTGTGCAGAATAATTCCAAGTTGCAAACAGGATTCAAAATACTGTTTGGTTTTCAAAGATTTTCTTACAGTGAAATAATACTGTTAAAACTATTGCTTTTTGTGGGGGTTTCGGGCTGTTCAAACTATTGTTTCCTTCAAGAAGAAATGTAATGAAGAATTGCAGCCATACTTGTGAGCAAGTGAAATCCCATTCTTAAGTAACTACAAAGGTTTTATTGAAATTTTAAAGACCAACTAATTTGGAGTGTTGCCTATTATTTTGGCTAATATGTATATTCATGCTTGGGTGTGAGGAGGCTGACAAGGAATTGAAATGCAAAAAGCACAAACAGTGGTTGTTATAG
>NW_024815204.1:0-2291 GCF_019175285.1 Sceloporus undulatus
GGCAGAGTGTTGGACTGGATGGCCCTTGCGGTTTCTTCCAACTCTATGATTCTATGTAGAATCAGTATGTAGAGAGATCTTATAGTAACTTTAAGACTAACTAAAGAAAGAAGTTGGCAGCATGAGCTTTCGTAGACTTAAGTCTGAGGAAGTAGACTTAATTCTATTAAAGCTCATACTGTCAACTTCTTTTTTTTTTGTTAGTCTCAAAGGTGCTACAAGATCTCTCTACATAATGAATATATACAGTTTGTGTGTGCGCGTATGTGTGTGTATAGCCTTTCTCCTCTTTTAAAAGTGATGGCTCTGCTTATCTGCCTCAGACCAATGAACAGTTGCAGAAATCTCTTGACTCACACTAAGAGATTTCTGCAGAGAGGAATTACTTTGACATGTAGTTAGAAATACAGGAGTGTTGTAGAATATTTAGGAAAGTGATACCTCAGTGGAAGAGCACATGTCTTGCATTCGAAAGGTCTTGGGTCAAAGTTCAAATATCTCCAAGTTGGGAAATGCAATCTGTCAGTTTATTTCCACAAAAGCTCATGTCAAAATAAAAATCAGTTCGTCTCAAAAATGTTGCCACATTTCTTTTATCTCCTTTCTTCCTCCCTCCCTCCCTCCTTTTTATGCTTCAAGAGACTAACAAGTCTAATTTTTGAAATGCTGCAGAAGTCCTGCTGGCCATACAGGTCTTCCTCAATGTATCCAGTTACAACTGTTGGGCAGAAGTTGTAATCTTGACACAATGGGGAATAAGCAGTTGAGAAAGGCTGGCATAAACAATACTGAACTAGAAGAAGCAAAGGTGGGACTCGGAGTATGAAGAGGTCAAGTTATACCTGTTTTGCCAACGCAATCTGGTTTTTCCTTGGGAGTGAAACACAAAGTTCTTTTCTCTTAGGCTCAGTCCCAGGGATCAATAACGCTGAAAATAATTCCAGCCGTTAAAGAAGAGGATCGCCTGAAGGATAGTAAGGTAAGAGAGTCCTCTTGATATAGCTCTGTGGTGAGACTGAATGGTGGGAGACAGAAGTACTTCTGTACACAGAGCATAATTCGCCTAGTTCAAGGTGTTGTGATGGATAACAACTTGAATGGCTTTAAAGAGGGATTGGACTGAATTCATGGAGGACAGGGCTTGCAGAATATATATTCATAATGAATACATATTCCTGCTAGTACTAGAGGCCTGCATTTTTGTTGCTAGGTAGTATGAGATGGGAGGTGCAGTTGCATTTACTGTATGTCCTATTTATGGGTTTCTCATTGGGTCTTTTAGTTGGCCAAGAGAAACAGGATTAACTAGGTCTTTGGTCTGATCCAGCAGGGCCCTTTAAAAAAACTCGCAAACATTAGGAACATATCTCCAAGGAAGAATGGGGAAGGGATTGGTGGCCTCACTCTGTATGCAAACTTGGTGGAAGAGCCTATGCACATGCAAACTGTAAATGTCAGGGCAATTTTGGATTTTCAAATAAGCAATAGCCACAGTTATATGATTGGTTTGCCTGGGCTTAGAATCTTTCATTACCTCAGGCAGAAAAAAGCTTTGGTCTGGCCCTGAACAGGACTCACTTGGAAATATTCAAAAGAAATATAAATTCCCAAAAACAAGCCTTTATTTTGCCATTTTATATAAGAGCCACCATTTTACTATTCATTGTATTTAATGGGACTTGAACATCCATGGATTTTGGTATCCATGGGGGGTGGTGGTCCTGGAACCAAACTCTAGCATACTAAGGGTCTACTGTATAACCAGAATTTGCTAAAAAGGAAAATCCTCTCTATTTTGGCTTTGTAGAGCAGAATTCATTTTAAAAGTTTGAAAAGAGAAACAAAACATTTCTGGACATTCCCCAAGTTCCCAGTGGCACCACTAGGGGGGCGCAGAGGGTGCGGACCAGACCAGGTGACATGCTCAGGAGTGATGACACCATGGGTCACCCATACCGGGTGACACCAAGCTCAGTAATGCCACTGTAAGTCCCTAGTAATGAGTAATGTGGAATAACATGATTTGGTACACTATATCCTCCAATGACTCCAAAAGTGGTTATATATACACACACACACACACACACACACACACTTGTTAACTCTCCAAATAACAGATAAAGCTCATTGCTCTAACACAAGAGTGAACAAAATGTGATCAGGAGGCCACATGAAGCCTTAAGGACCATCTTTGTGACTCCCAGGGACACTCAGAGCTAAGGTCCACAATATCTGGCAGACCGTATAATAATAATAATAATAATAATAATAATAATAATAATAATAATAAT
>NW_024815205.1:0-2291 GCF_019175285.1 Sceloporus undulatus
AAAATACTCTAGCTTATTACAGAAACCACCTAATCAATCCAGAATTTGTACTTAGTTTGCTTAGGAAATGATTAGTCCTGGTTTGTACAGAATGACAATCCAGAAAACAGGCAAATACAGACTGAATCCTGGTTTACACCTCCTCTGGACTCTGCAGGAGGAAAAGAACAAGGAGGCCCAGAGCTGGCAGATATTTATGCAAATACTTGGGTCAAAGGGAGGTACAGGAAATAAAATATATGAGTTACAATATTTATGATTGCTGTTTTTGCTGGGACAACTAACCAGACTATTCGCTTGGACAACTCTGCTCTGACAGCCTTTCCCTCAGTGAACTGGGAGACCTGAGAATGCACACTTTGTAATTTTCTTTTGAAATAAATAGAACCCCACACACAGAGACACAAAGTTCAAGGATATTGCAATGTCAACGTGGGGTGCCCTTTTGAACAGGCCAAAGCCAGCTCAGTTGTCACAGTAAGTCTGTTTCTGGCCCTTCAGCTCAAACGCAAGACAGATGAGTAAAACAGACGGCAGGTAAGGGCCACCCCTTTGAGCACTGGATCGGGGTCGCAACAACTGCACACCGCGGCCCTGATCTGCCGTTTTTCCAGCCTGAAAAGAAGCGGCAAAGTGGCACTCCTTTTTAGGGAGGAAAAAGCCACCCTTGCTGCCACCGCGGGTCTTCTGCATTTCTTTGGTTTAGCGTGTGTAAAAGAGAGAAAAGGAGTCAAAATCCATGCCACACCATTAAAGATAAAGGTAGTCCATTGACATGAATGTCTGGTCATAACCAACTGCAGGGGGCAGTGATCATCTTCATTTGTAAGTGGAAGAGCCAACATTGTCCGAACATGACTCTGATGGTCAAGTGGCCAACATGACTGCACCAAATGCTGTTACCTGCCCACCAAAGTGGTACCTATTTATCTATTTGCATTTGCATGCTTATGGGTTGACAATCAAGAAGCAGTGATTGACAAGTTTAGAGCCAGCATGATGTAGTGGTTTAAGTGTTGGACTATGTTTCTGGAGACCAGGGTTCGATTCCCTACTTGGCCATGAAACCCACTGAGTCGCCTTGGGCAAGTCACACACTCTCAACCTCAGGCAAAGCACTGGGGAAACTCCTCTGGACAAATCGTGGCAAGCAACTCCATAACAGCTTCATGTTACGGTCACCATAGATGGAAACATCACCAGGCTAAACATCCCCAAATCTCTAAGGGGCTATATAGACCGCCCCAAAGGGGCAGCCTGCAGCCTCTTTTCCTGGAGCTTGCATTCATTGTTCTGGGTCCTTATCTGGAGCAAGCTTGCTCCCTCCTCAATATGACATCCCTTCAAGTATTTAAACAGGGCTATTATATCACCTCTTAACCTTATCTTCTCCAGATGAACATCCCCAGGTCCCTTAGTCTTTCCTCATAGGGCATGGCTTCCAGACCCTTCACCATTTTAGTCGTCCCCCCTTTGGACACGCTCCAGTTTCTCAATGTCCTTTTTGAATTGTGGTGCCCAGAACTGGACACAATATTCCAGGTGGGGCCTGACCAAAGCAGAATATAGTGGCACTATGACTTCCCTTGATCTAGACACTATACTTTTATTGATGCAACCTAAAATTGCATTGGCCTGTTTTGCTGCCGCATCACACTGTTGACTCATGTTCAACTTGTGGTCTACTACAGATCCCTTTCATTTGTACTGTTGTCAAGCCAGGTGTTCCCCATCCTATAACTGTGTATTTTGGTTTTTTCACCCTAAGTGTAGTACCATCCTTTTTGAAAAACTATAGTGCCCAGAACTGGATGGGCACAATATCCCAAGTCAAATACTTATACAGAGCTATCATATCACCTCTTTTAACTTCTGTGTCTTTTCAAGTCACGGCAGCCCTGATGTGATATGATATATGATATGATATGATGGCCCTGTTTAAGTACTGTATTTGAAGGGGTGTCATATTGAGGAGGGTGCAAGCTTGTTTTCTGCTGCTCCAGAGAACAGGGCACGGAGCAATGGATGCAAGTATAGTTCCTGCATGGCAGAATGGGGTTGGACTGGACCAGGGCCCTTGGTCTCTTCCGTGATTCTATGATTCTTCAGGGCGAGAGGGGGGTGCCATTGCCCTGCTCTGAGGCTGAGAGAGTGTGACTTGAGCAAGGGGTCTCCTCATGGAAACCCTTAAGTCAAGCCACATGTTTGGGATGGGGAGAGAAAGGCCGAAGGAGGGAAGGCGAAGACGATGGGGGCAACCAGAGAGACTGCCTCCATGCTGAGAACGAAGG
>NW_024815206.1:0-2291 GCF_019175285.1 Sceloporus undulatus
ACAACAACAACAACTATTATTATTATTATTATTATTATTATTATTATTATTATTATTATTATTATTATTATTAGAGTGCTAATCCCAGCTCAGCCAGTTAAATGCAGAGGTTTCCCTGGGTAAGTCATATTGTCTCAGCCTCAGGGACCTTCTGAACAATCCTTGCCCAAAAGCAAACCAATCATAGAATAAATAAATAAATAAATAAATAAAATGTAACTTTATTATTTAAAGAGGCTTTCTTGAAATGAAACAAAACCAAAGGCCAGAACCATCAGCATTCATTCATGAAGGAGACAAAAGGAGAAGGGAATGGCAGTGGGGAAGGGGAAAAGTTCAGTAGATCTTCATTCTCCCAGTTCACCATAGAAATTCACTGGCTGACCTTGGGCAAGTCACTTGCTCTCAGCTTCAACTCCAACCCCTAGGTCCCCTCAACTCTACCATTTCTTGTTGGGGCTTCAGTCACAGTTTATTTATTGACACTGGGCTTTTCCCCCCTTTTGTGTGTGTGCCTTCAGGTTTTTTTAAGCATAGGAATGTTCTTTAAACCTCTGCCAAACTTCCTTTTGACATGGTAACTGAGTTTGAAATGCAAAGTAATTAGCGTAATTATTCTCCTTGTCTTTTATTGTCATTGGAGAAATCTGTGAAAAATATTTCGCTGGCTGCTGAAGGGGAGAGAAGAAATCACCCTTTGGAAGGGGGTTTTGTGGAACGAATATTTTTTAAAGAAATTCTCTTCAAGTTCTCAGTGAACGAGAGGAAAAACATGGGTTTCTTCAATCACTAGGTGGAAACTCCTTTGTGCTCCTTATGCAGAAATTAAAATGAGCTGAAGAAAAAGGAAAGTGGGAGGAGGAGAGAGCAACCAGGACATTTTTAAAAGCCCCAGAAAAAGTGGGGTGACAGAGGATTAACCAGGACTGTCTCTGCCAAACTCAGACAGTGTTTGATTTGCTTACTTTCATAAACTGTCCCAGCAGTGACACAGATGAAGTAGGATAGTGACTCACCAAAGAGCTGTTATGCCTCGGCACCCTCCTTCTGTTGGAGCCCAGCTCCCTCTGCTTGGCCTCTGTTTTGGCCATCAGGTGGGCAGGGGGTCGTGGTGGCCTTGCACTTGATCACTTCCAGAAAGAGAGGCCCCAAAGCTGTGTCCAAGGAGGCCGAGATGAAGTTGCTGAGAAAAGGGACCAGGGTTAGGATTGGCTTGGCAAGAAACCCTGCAGCACTCAAAGACACAGAGAACAGCATCCTGCTGGTGACATACGTACGTGACATGTGCCTTATTTGGTCTGATGCAGTGGTGGGCATCCCCCTCCTCCCTCTGCACCAAACAAAGCCCCCTGGACCTAGCATAGACTCACTGCAGCTCCCCTACACAACAGATACTCCATGCCTTCTTAGGGTGGTGGGGGATTAGCGGATGGGGAATTGGAGAAGTCCCTGGTTATGTCCCTGTAGCTAGATGTGAGATGAGTGCAACATAAATAAATGAATAAATAAATAAATCATCTGCTGAAACCCCCAGAAATCCCCAGTGCTTTCCCCCATCATTAGCACCTTTCCCAAGAAGGCTGCATTCCCACTATAGAAATAAGGCACATTGTCATTGCTTTAACTGCTCAGTGCTATGGATTCCTGGGATTTTTCCTTTGGACACTTAGCCTTCTCTGCCAGAGAGCTCTCATGCCACAACAAACTACAAATCCCAGGATTCCATAGGATGGAAACAGAAGAGTTAACACACTTTAGAACTGGATTATTTCTGCAGTGCAGATACAGCCTGAATTGGTTGAAAAGGATAGAAGCACCAAAATCGAATTTTTATCCTGTTAAAAATGGTTTTGCTTTTTAAAAATATAAGCAGTTTGTTTTTCTGTCTAATCCTTATTCTTCTTGTTGTTTGTTTGTTTCTATGTTTGTTTGTTTCCTTCTTGGTAATCTGAGCTGGTCTGGTCTTCCTTCTTGTCTGAAAATCTATTAATAAGGAAACTGGGGAGACTTTTAAAACCTCCCAAAGGAGCTACTTTTGGCCTTTTGCGGGGGACTAGCCTCCTCTTAGAAGCCAAAGCCCAATGTTTGTGAAGAATAAGAATAAGGCTTGTATTAAAACTATTCTCCCCATTTCTGATCCCTTTTAAAACCCGTGATCCCCAGAAGGAGCAGAGCTGTGTAATAAGAAAACCCTCTCAGAAAAGAGACACAAATGGTACACAAAGGGACACACTTCCTTCCTTTTGGCCCAAGGAGCCTGGCCTCCTTCTGACTCTGGAGCCTCAGGAGAT